>NW_010133146.1:0-5566 GCF_000699245.1 Pterocles gutturalis | reverse complement strand
TATAATAATAGTAATATATACAAATATACTGATGAGTGATACACAGTGGTACTGCTCACGACCCCATGACCAAGGCTCAGCACATTCCCAGGTAACAATCCCAGAGCAGGGAGAGTCCCGAAACTACAATCCTGGAAAGAGATTATAGCCCGAGTGTCCAAGACAACACTGAGAGAGGGATGACTCAGAGGGAGACAACCCAGAGCAAGAGAGAGCCCTTCCAGACAGAGCCTCATCTATACACGGGGCATGCCGTACATGGTATGGAATAGACCATTGGCCAGTTTGGGTCTCAGTCCTAAACCTAAGGTCGAATCCTGGGCTGGTCACTGGGGCTGTGCTCCCTCCCAGCTTCTCCTGCCCCTGCAGACACGGGCACAGCAGAGAAGCTGGAAAGTCCTTGACTGTCCTGGCAGCAGCTCTAACCATCAGTGTGTGATCAGCTTCTCCTCAGCACAAATCCAAACACAGCCTCTCACTGGCTACTGGGAAGAGAATTAACTCTGTCCCAGCTGAAACCAGGACAAGGGGACACTTCGGCACGCGCATTTTGTTTGACACAAATATGCCTATTGTCTGGGTGTAAAGCTGTACGTTGTCCTACAAACCCTGTTTGGGTGGGGGGCCTCTGCCAGTCCCCCCGTGACCCTGCCCCAGCCCCGCAGCAGGCACACACCCTTCAGCCCATGGGACCATGCCTGCAGGAAAAGCCTCGCCTCCTCCTCCACCCAGGCTGGTAACTGCTGAAGTTTTCCTAACTTAATTCCAATTCTGCTCAACAGACAAACCCAGCTTTACCCAACGCGCTCCCAACTGGCTCTTGCTGATGAAGGACCTTTCTCACCCATACCCAGCGACCTGCTGTGCAGCTCCCCTCCAGCTGCCTGCTGCACAAAGCCATAAACAACTACAATCATTACATCCCTTAGCCACTGGGGTTTTTTGTTTGCTTTTCTTTGTTGTTGTTGTTGTTGTTTAAGTTTGTCCTGGAATCTGGAAGAACCTTCTATAAGATCAAATTAACTTGCATTTAAACTTCTACCCTATCAAGTACTCAGTACAGTTTTTTGGTCCAGCAATATAACAATGCCTTGATTCTGCCCATCTGAAAATATTTCTATGCTGCACAAAGTGAGTCAGCTTTGCAAAGTGTAGAAAACTGAATAGAAGTACTGTCTAGAAATATTGTAAAGAATACTGTTCTTTGAAGTACTAGTGGCATTTGAAAGCCATCTGGTGCTTTAAAGAACAGTATCTTATTAAGTATTTCAAAGGAACTTTGGAGCTATTATTTCTTATTTTGCTATTAAAACCTGTAAGTTTGAAAATTAATCGTTATAGGACCTTTGAAGCAAAAATCTATGAATAAAATACATTCTGAAGGCTATTTTCACACCGTTATATTAAAACATTCCTTCATCTCCCTATTAATTTAATGCATATCTCAGAAAGTATCTTAAACATCAGGAATAATATTCTACTAAATAATCCAAAACCCCTATGGCTTCTTGAATTTTCTTCCATTAACACACTATGATATTTCTCACTACTTTCCAGTGACCTTTAAATAAACTTTTCGGGTTACTAATTAGCATGACAAACAATAGATTCCCATTTCATGGGCAATTTCATGGTCAAGCAACCCACTAGAGACAGGCTGCACACTCTGCAATATTCATATCTGCAGCAAGCATCGGAGCATCTCTGTCAAAGATATTTTATCTCCGGGACCACGTGTCCGTACATTTATGCTTAATTCCCAATAGCTGAGCCTAATTCTTTCATGCATAAGAAAGGGGAAAGACATGTTTTAAGAATCACAGCAGCAAACTGGCCCAATGACAGCGCAGCCCGACAGCAGGGACATTTGGCGTGCCATCAAGGAACGATATCCATTGCACCATTGTCACAGTGAATTTCTTATCGTTCTGTTCTTGGGGCAAGTTGCTCTTGTCTCTTCTCAATTACGCTTCATTTGTTTTTATCACAAAATTTAATTTGAAGCAGTTGCTTCGCAGATGGGTTAAAGCTTTTTTTTTTTTTTACATTTCAAGCAAGAGAAGACAAAACGATGACTGGTTTTGTATATAAAACTAGACCTCGTTACAGTGTAGTGTGGGACATGATGGTGGGACCGTTGCGGGTACATGGGGAGGAGCAGTTTGCATGTCTGTGCGTGCTGTAGCCGAACACTATTCCTGCCTGGCCAGGGCCATGTACCTGCCTGACCTGCCTGCCTGGCTCCCCAAAGGCCTCGAGGGGCTCCAGCTGGTGCCACCCCCAGTCTGACACTGGTGCTAACTCTGCCACTGACACCAGCCCCTGCAGCCGCCTCCCACTGCCGGCAAGGACAGCCAGCATCTGTGGCACCAGAGCTGGGGGGAAACACCTCCTGAAATTTCACAGTGCTGCTGTTGAAAGTGAAAAAAAACCAACCAACAAGCCAACAACGGAAAAACCCCAAGCAAAGGGAAAGTCTCAGTTATGAAGCGCACAAGGAGACTTGAAGAAAGAGGCTTGTCCCCTCCAAGTCATAGGGATAGCTGGAAGGGGAAGCAGGGGATGCAGAAGCAAGCAGAAAGATGAGGGCAGGGCGGTGAAGGGCAATAAGCATTTCCTGGCAGCTGGGGAGATTGGTTCTAGTCTCATTTTTGCCACCAACTTCAGGGGAAAGCTTAATTTAGGGGAACTGGAGCCTGCTCTGCTCTTGCCCCATCCTTCCTCCCCATCTGTCCTCCCTGTTCTGGGGAGAACATGGAACATATCCAGGACATGGGCTTCTCCTACTGAGCACTGGAACCACCACGAGCATGGTACCACCAAGTGATACACACGGATTTCAGGGTCACCAAGCCATGGGACAGCCACAGCTGGCAGGACCGCTGGAGACTGTCCCATCTCACCCTCCATCAAGCAGGGACAGGTACAGCGGGTTGTTCAGGGACATCTTCACCCACTCCCCCTGGCCACTGGTCCAGCCCAAACCTCATCCCTCACAACAGCCTGTCACCACAGGCTGGCAACTCCAGTTAAACCAATGAATTAATCCTATGGATTCGATGATCTGTCTCTTTTACCCTCTGCTTCTGATTGCTAGCAGACAGTGTAAAAGAGGTGGACATAAGGAAATTTGAGCTTTTCTGTACTTTGAAGAAGCAGGGAAAGTCTAAAATGGGAAGGGTTTGGTGTCCCTGATGCCACGTGGGCATCAGGGAGTAAACAAGGAAGAGATACAAATCTCGGACACAGCGAAGGAAATCAATCCACACCAATAACACCCAGCACTAGCTGCTGCCCCACGGGTGGTGTGACAGTTGTGTGGGTGGCCATGGGAACAGGGTCCCCGAGTGCCCACGGGCAAATGCGCCCCATGTCCTACAGCTCTTTTCAGAGTTTGGGAGCAGCAGAGGACAGGAAAATAAACCATGTGCAAGAATGGGAAAATAAACCCTGTGTTTCAACAACAGCAATGCAAAAAAAAAAAAAAAAGAGGAAAAACATGGAAGAAGGGTCTTTTTGGTAAAAGCTGCAGGTACAGTTGGGGGGAACAGGGCAGGCCCCCCATCTCCCCCATCCCTGGTTTTGCCAGCCAGTTGCCATGGAAACCTGTCACTGCACAGCTCTGGGGCCCCAAATGCTGCAAACCTCAGTGATGCCAAGGAAACCCACTCCTCCACACCGAGCTCCAGAACATTTGCCCTTCCCCACCCTGACTCGGGTAATCGGAGTGTGATAGCTGCAGAGTGCTAAGCTCCCAGAGCTGGATAATGCTCTTACTACTTATTTTAAGTGAGTTACAATCTTTCATTTTATATCTGTATGCCTACATATGAAAATAACATTATGTGCATCATTTTCTGTGATTACACTTATACCGCAGTACACAAGTAAATATTGTATTGATGGAAAAGAAACAACAAAATATTAGAGAAAAAAGATCAATAAATGCTTTAAAGTCTCATCCTTACTTAACTTTGCTTTGGCAGGCAGTAAAGTTCCCAGGAGCTCTAGACCAGGCACGCTGCAGTGCTGAGCTGACCTCACTCACTGCTGGAAGCAGCACAAGCTGGAGAGAGGAGCAGATCACCTTCTTTCTCATGGAGGCATCAGCACTTCCCTGGTGCCTGGCAAAAAGCAGGGAAGAGAAAAGCTGTTTTGTTTTTTTTTTTTCATAACCCAAGCCTTATTATTCAACAATTAGTATTCACCTGGGCACCTCCGAACCAGCCCATTAGAGACTGCTACCAGCTGTGATGGTGCAGGACAGGCAAAGGAACCCCCCAACACTTTCCTAATTGTGTAAATAAATACCCCTGAGCTTGTTTCACCTTTGTCAACTAGAGATATTCAGTGCCATTGCCATTTTCCAGTTGTGGACAATGGTGGGGGAGTGGGTGGGCTGGGGGTATGCTGGGGTTCTGCCGCAGCCCCCATCTGCCACGCTCATTTAAAATGCAGGAGAACCTACTGACGTTAAATGCGTTTATATAGGCCAGTTCTCTTTCAAAAGTGGGTCCAGAATTAGGTTAGTAAGCCGATATTTACACACAAGATGATGTGCCCTGGTTTTCCAAAGTGCTGAATACCCAGCCCAGAAGTTCCCTCGGGGGCCTGGAAACTTTATTTTTGGCACGTTGTTTTATAAAAAAGCCCATCTGTAACAGCTAGCTCTAGCTGCCATGTAATTAATTCCAAGTTACATAAGCCATTCATGAATAAGCATTATTTTCCATATATTAAACTTGCAGAGGCAGGTTTCAGAACCGACTTGATATTTAGCGAGGTAGGCCTCAGAAATTAGCAATTAATGCTCCTTGACATTTTATAAGTATGTTAATTTATATTAAACCTACTGCAGCTAACTTTGCATAAGATAAGTCCAAGCCTCAGTCATAAACTAAAAAGAATTATGCAGTTCAGGAGCATTATGGCTGCTTTTTATCATCTTTTTGACATCATGCACGTTGTGTATGCAATGCAGTGAAGATAAACACATATATAAAGCAAGCAATTACCTGGGTTCACCCAGACTATCATATTTATGACCATTTGCAGAGGCCTAATATAATTCATTTACTCTAGGTGCTAAGAGTAAATCCATCAGTATAAACCCATGAGCCCGGCTCTGAGAGGCAGGTATCAGGATCTGCTGCCATCCAGCCGAGTCAGCAAAACCTTGTTAGTCATTAGTGGTGCTTGGGGGAGGCTGCGGGGAATTCCTGGGTCCAAAGCCCCTCCTCGCTGCCGAGCAATGCAGCCAGGACACAGCAAGGACAGGGTTAAATTTGGCTCCAGGGATGAAAGATCTTGTTCCTTTGAAAGGCAGGTGTTCCTTGTGTCAAGTGGCCACTTGGACTGGACCATGTCGAGGAGCTGGTGCAGTTGTTAGGGTGAACACCTAATGATCCACCAGCGACCTGCGGCAGGGAAGCCTTGGTGGCAGGGCTGAGGGCAGATGGAGCTCGTCCTGCTCCAAATCCTTCCCTCAGGCTCAGGTGTCCGTTACAGCTTTGACCCTGGCCAGCAGTAAAACATCACACAGCCACTCGCTGTGTGATCCCACAGC
>NW_010133145.1:0-37650 GCF_000699245.1 Pterocles gutturalis | reverse complement strand
GGGCCGCGCTGAGGCCTGGGCGGGAAGGAGGGGGGCCGCAGGAGGGAGGCTCCCTCCTCCGCGGCAGGGCCGGCCCCGGCAGGCTGGAGCAGCTCCGAGGAAGGGGAGAGCCCTGGGGGGAGGGAAGGGCGCCCAGCTGATAAGGCGTTTGCCCGTCAGCAGTCACATCAGCTCAGAATGGCTCCCTTCGGGACCTGCGATACCAAGATACGGGGTTTGCTTTGTTTTTTGTTTTTTTGTTTTTTTCCCCAGTACCCAGAGCAGCACGTTCTGGATGCAGTGTTCTGGAAGAAGTCACTCAGCCGTCCAGCCTCTGCTGACTTTTCTGTCACTGACCCTACACTACAAAAACAAGTTTTCTTGCCCTGAACTGATGCTGTGATGTGTAGCATTGCACCAACAGGCCAAGACACTACTTGTCTCCAATTTCCACCTATCTAGAATAACAAGTGAAGATCATTTCTGAAATCTAAGGTCAAAAACTTGCAGCAGGGAGTTGTTTATTCAAAACATACAAAAGTAGTACTGATGTAATAAGCAAAAAAAAAATGTAGAAGTCAGATTGAAAACTTGCAGTGCTGTATCTCTGACAGTTGTTACTCAGCAATTTAATTGCTAACAGGAGATTCAGCATTCCATCAAAAGTCTTACTGGTCTCCAGAGCCTCTCATACTACATCTCATCATGCAAATATCTGCTGCTGCTCTCTCTCTGACCCTACTCTGTCCAACCAAATAAGCTAAAACATAATGAAGTATCACTTAAGAATGAAGAGGTAGTGTGTTCTCTTTATACTTCACTTCTCATGTGCTGGCTATAGCACTCACTGCCATTTAGCAGTCCATGAGCCAAGTAACAAACAGTACACAGATTAGATGCAGCACAGCTTTGTTTCTGTAGTGATAAATGACTCTTCCAGAAAGCCTTCTTCAATGGGAGGCTTATATTTTAAGATCATAAACCGTAGATGCAGCTCTCAACCATCTCTCAGCCATCTCCATTAAGAGAGAGGTGTGGTGACACTTCACTCTGCCTTTTCAAGCAACATACACATACTTCATCATGGTATTGCATAAATGACAAAAATCTGGTTTAGAGTTCCTTCAGTAGCAAAGGAATGTATAAAGGAACTTAAAGTAACTCAAAAGGAGTAAGTCTGCAATGACTTGGAACAGAAGTGTGCTTATTTCATAACAGCATCTGTGTTAACGTTGAGCTCTAAACATTGTCTTAGTGGTGATGCTTCATCTACCATGGTCTGATAAATCTGCTCAGAGAACCTTTCATACTATACTCCTGATTAAAGCCCGATGCACATTATAAGGGAGAGAAGGGGAGGAATGATGACAACACAGGAAGGACAACCACCACCCAAAAGCTGCATTAGAGTTTTAAGAAAACTCTACATTTCACTGAAAAGTTGTTTATGGTGATGGTAAGAACACTACCTAATGTCACAAACCATACCAAAGAAAGATTTTTTTAAAGAACACTGATGGAGTAATTTACATTCAACAGCATCCCTTTCTTACAAATATTGTCCAAAAACTTACACACAAATATCAGACCAAAGCAGAAAGTTACTTTCCAAAAGTAAAGTGTCAACAGCCAGCATTCATCCTGTTTCAAGTAGTATGTTTGTAGCAGGGGAGTTACGCATATTACAGCTCAGCTTGTTAGTCAGCAGCACCTTTCCTTAATAAACAAACACTTCACTGAGTTGAAATGCAGAAATATTTATTTTGGTTTCCTTCATTGGTTTTGAAAATTGTTTTGGTTTTATAAAACATAGAAATAGCCAACACTAAGCAAACATTTGAATTCCAATGTAACAAACTACTGCTCTAACAGTTGACTTGGATTTGTGTACCTTAATTGCACACATGTATGAAATTATGCTACAGAGTAGTGCATTACAATCACACACAAATCTCAGTGCAAACCTTGTTGTGCTTGTATTTTACATATATCCATGTTTTCAAAAAACAGCAATGAATGCTAATGCAAAACCAACTCTGTTAAAGATAGCAAAAGACTTATGCTGTAATAAGGCTTATTTCTGCTGATTTCTTAAACAAAAGGTAACTAGTTATTTTGTAATTTATCTGGGAATTAGGTTTTTAATCCCTGAACAAATACTTATCCTGTGCCAACACACAGTTCTGTTGGCGTATTTAAATACCCAATTACTGCAAAGCATCAGGCAAACACATTCTACCTGATCTATTTTGCTATTCAGTGAAGAATACTCAGTGGCTCATACACAAAGCACAGAAAACTGAGAGGTTATGGCAGAAGCTCTTCTGCTTATAGAGGACCTGGCACATTTTAAGAAAAATGCATTTTAAATACACGTTCACTACAGGGAAACAAGTGTCTAGTACAGGTGCAATGTTTACCTGACTGTTAGCATAGCCCAGCCTCCTGAAAGGTTTTGGTTTTAGGTCTCTAATGTTCTTGCCAGAGTTAGGTTCTGTTCATTTACAGGGCCAGCACCACTCTGGAATTGTGTGAATGTAGCAAAGGCTACACTTGCTGAATTAACTGCATCCACACTTTCAGTGCAGAACCACCATATGCAGACTTACTCTGAGGAACTCATATTCACTGGTCTCCTTGGTGTGGAGTTCTGACTTCTACCTTATAAAAATACATCTCAGAACTGGCTGCAGATACAGAAGGGAGAAAAAACCCTCAGATGCCTTGCCCCAGTTAATATGAGGACTAATGAAAGATGTGATACCAGCTATACAACTGTAAGGGGTTTTTCTTGGTGGTTGCGTTTGGTTTTTTTTTTGGAACAGACTTTAGTAATCCTTCTGAGGATGCAAGATACACAGAGGCATTTTCAAACCTGCCAAATCCTTTGTGGAATTGACAGTTGCAAAATACACTGCAGACAGCAAACATGCTGGCAATAAGAAAACCTTAGCTCCTTGGTGAAGGAGAGTCCCATTTTTGGTGAAGGAAGTCTTAAATAACTTATATATAGTTACCATTTATATTTAAGGCTCTTTTTGGAAATTGTAGATCACCATAAAAACAGTATGCAACACAACTTGACAGTAAGGCAGTGTTCCATTTCTTCAGTGTTCCTATGGCAAGTACCCATTTTTGTACAAGTTAATGATTGCACAGTTTCCTTCCCTATATTTGCTGTAGTCAAATTACAGATATGAAGGCCAACAGTAGACATCGGACATGTGCCACTTTCCTCATTCCATTCTCAGTTACATTTTGGCATTGGCATACAGTTCATCTATCTGTGACTGGAAGTATTTTCGCAGTTCTGGTCTCTTTGCCTTCAGTGTTGGTGTCAGCAGGCCGTTTTCAATAGAAAACATTTCAGTGTGCACAACAATGTCTTTAACCTGGAAAGTAAAACAGTTACTAGCCAAGCTGCATTCCTTGGAATAGATAAAGCTATTAAAAAGTTACCCAGACATCATAACAAAGCCCATCTCTTGAAAAATTTTCCAGATGCTAATTAAAAGCAGTTTCTGGAGAGTCAGATTATATTGGTGTTGAGAAGTTTAAAGAATTAGGCATTCAGTTCTCACAAACCTCTTACCTGTTCAAATGACTTCAAACCAGATTCTTTCCCAACTCTCACCATGTCTTGCAGAATGTGTTTTTTCACTTCCTGTGGACACAGGAATACACTGTATAGCTTGAAAAGGTCGATGAAGAACAGCTAACTGTTTAGCTAGCTATGACTCACCTTGTTTCTGCATAGCTCTTCATATGAGCCCTCAAATCCCTTTTTCTTGGCCCAGTTGCGCAAAGTCTCCGGATCAGGTACCACAATAGCTACTAAGAAGGCCTAAAAAGGAATTTTTGTCAAGGTGTGGTTTGTTTGGTTTTTTTGGGTTTGTTTTTTTTTTTTTACCTTTTCAAGTCAACACTTTAGTCCCTACACATTTCTTAGTGTTAGGTTTTAGACAGCATTTCTGATCCTCCTGTAAAGTCAGTGGCTTTCTACTACTTGAACACAGGAGTGCAGTTCAGAAGCTTGCACTTATTACTGTTGTTAATATCCACATTTCAATTTACACTTGGAAAAACCTGGACTTCTTGGTTTTTGGTCCCGTTCCCCAACCCCATTTTCTCTGTACACTGTTAGTAACTTATATACGGTCGTTAATACTCAAATTAATCTAGCTGCACTACCCTGTCTGAAACTAAATCCAGAAACATGTTACATAACTGCTGGAGCTGAAAGTGCATTCAGAACCAAAATGTGTAATGTTAAATTTTTAGGCTTTCAGTCCCAAAGTTTGGGGGTGGGGGAAGGGAGGAAAGGAAGACTCTTTCTCCAGTCTCTTCTTGCATTAGTTTTTAAAAGTTATCTGAAGAATTCTTACCTGCAAGCTCTCTCCATGGACAAACACCTGAGCAAGTGCTTCACATCTCATATACACATTTTCTATTTTCTCTGGTGCTATATACTCTCCCTGGGCTAGTTTAAATATGTGTTTTTTCCGGTCAATGATCTTCAACGTACCATTCTGTTGACAGAAATAAACTTCCACTCAGAAGAGGCACTTCAAGTAAAAAAAAAAAATTATCAATCTATACAGCTTAAGCGTGCCACACTAGTACAGTAAAATAGTGCTAGAGACAGTTCTGTGAAACTAATGCTAGAAGAAAACAAGCTCAGCATCCATGTAATCTAAATTAGGGAAAGCCTCAGGATTGGCACTGCTAATACTTTAGCCCCAGGCACACAGATTTACCTACAATGGTAACTATCATCTTCCTCCTCAAATTACTTGTCTCTCACCCAATTGTGTTCAAAACCAAATATTTTCTATTTTACTTGTTGAATCGCTGCTAATAACTACAGAAGTACATTTCAGCTATATAAGTTAACTTACTGGTAGCCATTTCCCAATATCTCCTGTATGAAGCCAGCCATCTTTGTCCAGAGCTTCTGTTGTTTTTTCTGGATCTTTCAAATAGCCACGAAATACATTAGGCCCTTTCACACACACCTGAAAACAGCCATTTGTTAATATATGCTACTATAAAGGGAAGTTAACAAACACTGTTTGCAATGAATGCTTTCTCCAATGGTTCTCAATAACCCCCACTAAAAAGACAACATGAAATTTATGCATCAGTACAGAAATCTCTGCTCATGGTTTTTGGAAACCTAACATTTTCCATTGGTATAAAGTATAAGAAGAAGCAATTGGAGGCATCTGTTCTCTTCCACTCCAGCAGCAGTGTTCTGACCTGCTATTTGGAGAATCTGAATTTATCAGAGGAAATTTATTGTCATCTGAAGATTATTTTTATCTGAAGATAAATAATATATTTAATATATATGTATAGAATATTTCTGGATCCAGAAATACTACCACTCAGCCTGGCAACAGATTTGTTTCAGCTTTGGTAAGCAGCAAGGGCATTGTGCTAAAAGTAGTGATGAAAAAGCAATCATGTTTGTTGTCCAAAAGTAAACCAATTAAGACCTTAGGGCTTACAGCATTCAAAACTTCTCTATAAAGGAAACCTGCAATTTCGTTAAATTGAAGGTTGTCTGGATTTGCATACCAAATTGAAAATTAAGAACTCCTCTGGGTATAACTGGATGCATAGGTGTTATTAGGATCAAAAAAACATGCTTGCAAGGTATGAGAAAAGGACCAACAAGATTAAAGGTCTATAGGTGAAGAGGTTGCCAGAGAATCAAGTCAGATCTTACAAGCTAAATTAAAACAATTAGTAGAGTATCTGTCATTAAGAGAACATAGAAGTAAAGCAGCTAGTCAGCAACACCAGGTAGAGCCTGAAGTATCCAGAGATGATCCCAGATTTAAATATTTTCTTCTCAATTTAACACCCAAGGTTGTGCAAGTTTCCTTTGGTGGGAAGAGCAGGGACACAAGACTATTTAAGGATCAGCAGGACAATAAAATACCTCCTTAGAAATGAGGACAGGGAGCGAGGCAAGATAACATTGAAGCAAAACCACTGGTGTGAAGACACCCACTGCACACAACTGTTAGGGAATGAGGCATCCAAAAACCCCAAACACTCTACACAAAAGAGTCCTCAGAACGAACAAAGGATTCAAAACCATCACACCAGCTTGGGAGTGGCTTGGCATGCATGGATGACAGGAGACAATAAGATGCGTCTGGTCAGGACTCTAGAACAAATCTAGAAGAATGGGGTAGAAAATCCAGTTTTAAGCTAAGGACAAAAGGATAATAAATATCATAGGGGCTGATAAAATAGTAGGTCAACTATTAGTCTAGGGGCTTAGTACAATTACAAAATGGGCAAGGAACTGGCTAAAGAATCTTCAGGCACTAATATCAATTCTCAGGCTAGAAGAAATTACTAATATAGTTCAGAGACCAATTATTGAAAAACTCATCCCAAGTATTTTCAGTGCTTACCTCAGCATAAAATATAGGCATGCTGGTGAACTACAATACAATGAACAGGAGATGTCCATAGGACAGATCAGAATATTAGTGAGGGTTCTGATGACCTTGTAGAGGTGACAGTACCAAACTCGTGACCAAACCAAGGTCATGTTTTAAGAACCAAGTAATTTCTTCTTTAAAAGAGAGCTCATCTAGAAGGAAATGAGTAGATGAGAACTCTGTGTCCCAGTCACATCAAAGGCTGACTGATCAGACGTTTCATTTTGATGGCTCCCACAATCACAGGATAGCAGTAGGTAACAGCTTTTCTCAGTAGAGACAGCAAACCATTTATCTGTATCCTGCTAACTGGCACTAAGACCTCATCTGCATATGAGCATATATCATTCTATTCACAAATTTATCCTTCCTGAACATGGATAACTGGCAAAAGTGAAAAGCAAGGCTGACAGAACAGAAAAGATTGAAAGCCTAGTCCTCCTTTCTGAGAGTAAGAGTGTTTAATCCAGCTGAAGAGCAGACAGATGAGGAAGAACAAAATCCATTTTAAAATGAAAACACTTATTTGTTAAGTTCAGAATAGTTCACACTGAGGAAGCTAGGACTGAAAGACCAAGATAGTACCTGATAGTTTAAGGGGTTAGCATATTTATTCAAGTCCAAAGTAATTCCTAATGCAGCAAACTTTCACAGCAAGTGCAAGCAAAACATTTTTAGAAGTTTTTAAAAAGCTACTGAACTGTTTCTCATTATGAGAATTTATACTCCGTTCCTTCAGCAGACCAAGCTTTAAAAGTGAAACAAAAATGGCTGATAAAGACCAAACATGGGGTCCTAGGCAGGACAGCAAAGAATCTTGACATTGCTCTGCACTTGCAAGCAGTTTTCTAACACCAAGCCCAACTAAATCCTTAGGTATTTCTGGGAATTAAAGCCCAACGATTTGTCTCTAATCTTATGCAAATTACAACCAAAACAAATAAAGAGTATATATTATTTGCAGTCACAAAGTAGTTACTTGCTTAAGCTACTTTGTATTTACCCACTTCTCACCCCTTAACTGCCCCCAAGGCCTCTCGAAATCATATGAAAGACACCACAGTTAACTTGCTTTAAGGACTTGGGGAAAAAGTACTACATGGACATCTGTTCACAGTATGTACACAGAGTTCAAGCTGTATATATTTTACGGGGAAAAATATTGAAGATGACAGTATATAGCATTACATACAAAGCTGGGTCCTCAGAGTGCAATTTGTAAAACATACATGTTTCATTTGTGCAGGCTGCAGAAAAAAGTTACGAAGAACATGCAAGCATTTGTCACAAATCATTAGCAGCCTTCACGGCATTTTATCTCCATTTCTCTTAACAGTGTTCCAGCCACTTTAAATTACCCCATCTCAAGCATCACAAGCTGGGTAACAAGCTACATGGATCGGTGGCTGTTCTCCAGCACTTGGCAATGGGGGTGTGGGTAAGTCCTCTGCTAGCATCTTACTGAAGGATAAAAGCAGTATGAGATAGCCAGCTTCTCAGCTATCCCAGCAACTTTCTTTTAAAGCCCTCTTCACCAGCTTGGCAAGTCTATGACCAAAAATGCTCTTCCCATTCACTGACAGATGGACCCCCTCAGCCTCCAGTAGACAAGCTTCCTCAAAGAACGTCCTGTGGTCTAAGCAGCCAAACTTCTGGCTGTGGCACCAGTCATGTAACTGTTTGTTAACCCACCTGATTCAACTGATTTTGATTTCAAATCCCTTCCCTTTGACTGGGAGGACTGAAAAATCTAACTGCACTCCAGAGTCCCTTACCACCTCTCCCAGAGCTCTGTAATCCTTCTGGATACTCAGACTGCTTTGGGCTGTAACACTGGTGCCCATGTGAAAAAAACCACAGCAGACAATAGTCAGTGGACCATATGAGGCTTGGTAGCTTCTTGGCAACATCCCCAATACAAGCCCCTGGTAAGCAGCATGCCTCTCGAGAGAGTGCATCAGGTTGGCAAATGGGTGCCTCTGAACCTCTCAGAGGCACAAAACACATTTTCCAAAAGTTTCACGAAGAGGCTCATATTGACCTTTTGAAATTACTTACCTCACCCTCTCCTTTAGCAGCCAAGTAATTCATTTCTTGTACATCAGCAAGCTTGATGAGACTGCATGGCATGGGTGCTCCGACGTGACCTATTAAATAGAGTAACACTTCAATAGCCTGAACTGCTTTTTAGTCAGGTTCTTAAAATAATAAGCTGTTAAAGTAAAAAAAAAAGATGGAAAACTGATATCTGGTAATGTATACACCAATACCGGCACAGTAATAGCTTAAATTTGACTGAAGCATTAAATTCTCAGATATCCCTAGAACATTACAAGCTGAACCGTGTCCTCAGGCTTGCTTTTTCTTACAATCAGGATCTTCACTCCATGGACATATCTAAGTAGCAAGAGTCCCACTATAGCTTCAGCTACCAGTATCATTTTAGTTAGGGAGCTAGAGATGTAACAGCTTACAGAAATGCAGACTGTTCCAACACCAAAAATTGCCCCTAAGTTTTCAGCACTGTCTTTACACACAGTAGATTCCTATTCTGTAAAAATTACAAGGGTTGATACTATGACTGCCCCTCTCCTAAATCCACTTCAACTTACAAGGACAAATCCTATTAGAAGTTTGGATTACTGAACATTCCTAGCTACTTAGGGGTAGAAACTTCAAGGGATCCCTTCAAAACTTTTTACTTCACTTGAAGAAAAACAGAATCTTATGCTTCATGATAGGTGTACTGAAGACTAAATAATGTGATCAGGGACCTCTATAGCACCCTGAAATTTAATAGACAGACAGACCACTAAACACCATACCTGCTGTCCAGTCACCAGGCAGTGACAGTGAGCATCCAGCTGTGCATTCAGTCTGTCCATAACCTTCATAGAACTAGGAAGTAAAACCAAAATATTTTAAATTCTTACATTTCAACATACAGTTTCTTCATTAAAATTAAATTATATTTTGCTTCTTTTTCTAGTTGCTTAAATTTGAGTTTAGCAAAATCCTCAGCACCTTCTAAGAAGAATATCACCGTGTTTTATCCAACACACAATTTTAAGTGCTAATATTCCACCTTCAGTTCCAATATTTAAGTTTCAGTCAGTTTCACATGCTATGTGACATCTGTCTAGATCAAAACAGAAAGCAGATGGAGCAAGAGGAAGAAACTAAGAACAGTGGCAACAGCAATGACTTCATTCACATAATTTAAGGACAGGTGTGTTCAAGACAGCCAGAAATGGAATCCCTATACTCCATCACAGTTCAGTGATTATTACATACAAGACAGGCTTCCCTTTTCTGTGCAGAATGCATTGCTACACCAGCATGCTACTAAAGAACTTCAAGTCACAGAAGGCTCATATTTTAGAGTGTTTTCTATCCTTGAAATTTATTTCAACACATTTGTTCCATCCTGTGCCATTGTTATTCAGATTTTGCCTCAAAAGGCACATACTTTGAAGAGGCTCTGAAGATAGATGTAATGTATGCAATCCGATTCTCCCCAGTCTCATCTTCAGAGCACCAACACTACATCACGTTGATGAGATTCTTTACAGTAGTTATGAATACTTCCGTAAGCAATGCAAGTCCCAGATACTTAATCCAAGAAAATTGCTTACAGCAGCCCCTAAAAATCTTTCCCTTAAGACAATACAGCTGGTTACTTCAGTTATAATAAAGACTTTGAGATGAATACAGAAATCTCAGGGGACAGAGATAAACTCTAGAAAGGAGTATACACTTGTGTAGTCTCCAAGAATGCCAGAAAGAGTTAACCATATAGTCAGACTACTAGAAATGCTCTAACATCAAAGCTGGAATGAGGTACTAAAATCTTTATGTTTTAGGATGAAGGCCAGGAAACTCACCTGACAGCCAAGAGCTGTTCTCAGAAAGGTCAGTACACTTGCAGATACAGGTGCTGCTCCTGTGACCATGAGCCTTACTTTTCCTCCCAAACTTGCCTACAACAGACACAAGATACTGTGGACACCAAAAGCATTTTAGAGAAGTTTCCAGAGTCTTTTTTCATCTCACCCTCAGCCACTGTCCACCTCCAGTCCCACCCACAAATGTTAAAGATTAAAGTTTAGTCTCCTGTCGCAAGCTGTCTTGCCTGCAGTGTTTTTAATCTCATTAATGGCTGAAAGAAACTGTATCTCAAATATTCAGTATCTACAAAGACTATGCTGTAGTGTGACTGCAATCCGCACTCAGCCAAAAGTCTGAAAGAGCTTAAGTCATGGCCTTACAGCAATGACTATATTTAACTGCCTTCTATCAGCCTCTCATACATCCCAAATGCTATAAAAAGCAGCCACAGGGGCATGTTGTACAACCAAGGTTAGGGCCATAGCAAGTGAGTGCCAGATATAATAGCAGGCATAACTTACTAGTGACCAACAGTGAGGAGACAGTAGGAGCTACAGGTGGCACTAAGTCACATTTAGCATTCCTCCTTCAGAAGGACAGTATTTTCTTTCAAAGTGGTAAGCAAGAGAAGCACCAGACTGTTTTAGAGAAAACTTCCTAATGCAGTTAGCTGATATTATTAGAACAAATGGAACTGAAAAATTAAGTTGGAAATAAGACAGTTTTGTTTTTTATTCTGAGTAGCCAGGTAGTCTTTAATCAGGGATGATACCCATATACCAGATTATAACCCTTCATATGAAATTCAGCAATTGCAAACTGATGCCTAGAAACTAGTAAGTAGATGAGATACATAGTGATGCTTCACACATCCAATATTGAAAACACATGCCAAACTGCTGTTCTGTAACACAGTAAGCACATTTTGAGCTCTGGTCTCAAAATAACCAGGAGCAAGAGGCTTTCAAGCATACCTGTATTTTGCGGAAGATAACTTTATCCCAGAAACTGTTATTTCTAACTATACCACTTCTGAGTTCTGCTTCTTTCCTCTTGGAAGCAAAATCCAGCAGCCACCTCTTTAAGGAAGTATCTGCCTGTCCAAAAATCTATTAAGATAAAGGATCAGTGGTTAGAAGCCTCAGACTACCATTCCCTATTTACAGAGGCATGCACAGAGACTCTTAACAGTGAAAACTAAATAAATTAAATAAATAAACAAATAAATTTAATAAATAAACTAAGTAAATAAATTAAACAATCTTTACTGGTAAGCATTTTAATTCTCATAAGAAATACTTGTGGATTTTTATTTTGACCTCTTTACTCAGTTCAAGAGATGTCCACCAAAATTAGCACATAACTAATTCTTGTTTCCCATCCAACTGTGTGATGCTTTTTCAATGTATAGCTTCTTCATTAAAATGTATGAATGAAAGTGGATATTTTACTTTTCTATTCCAGTTTGCTCAAAAGCCAAAGTATAATCCTCAGCATATTCTAAAGTGCATGCCATCATAATATATAAAATAACACAGGCTTTTCTGAGGAGAGGCAGGTCCAGAATACCATAGATATTTGCTTTGCATATATGAACTTGCTTTTTAGATCAGTTCTCAAATGCTCCTTCTGGTTGTTCTCAGCAAGTCCGAGCAGACTCAACAACAGACAACAGATTAGTATATTCACTTGGAAAGAGACAGACCCAGCAGCACTTCAGCATTAGCCCTCCCTGTCACCCCCCCTAATTTCCCCCTTAACTTCACATGCTAGGTTACTGCAAGGCTGAGTGAGGGTGAAAGTGCCATAGAAATGTGAAAGCCTCAGGGCTCCAGAGTCAACAAGCAAGACCTCATGAAAGAAGAGTCCCAAGCTCTATCTGATTCTCAAATTCAAGAACAGAATGCATAAGCAGAATGAGGGGCTAAGTTTTAGGCACTACAGGCAGGGCTTAGAATTTCCTAGTCTCATGAATAGAGCAGTGTCCTAGCTAAAACAGCATAGACAGGTCTGTCATTTCTTTAGCAGACACAAGACTTCTTGTTGTATCCTTCAACTCCTCTGGCTTTATGCCCAGAAGAGTCAGCCATCCACATGCAAACGGGTGATTTAAAATCTTAAATTCAAGAATCTACTTCTGAATTCCCATCTCTCTGAGCAGGCAAGCAGCAAGCACAGGAGAGACAGGGGTGCTGACACACCCTCGCCCCAGCACTCCTGACTGGCTTGTTGATAGTTCTCCCTGCTACAACACACTGGCCACTGCATAGGAAACTTGTATGCATCCAGGCAAGCACAGGCAAACACCTGACCTTGGTTTGCAAATTCCACTCCATGAGTCAGATGCTAAAAACGTGGCATGCAGATGCTTAGCCTCATGTTCATGTTGTAGACTGGACTTAAATAACTTGCTCAGAGCAAAACAGTAAGTCAATCAAGCTAGAGAACCAAGTCTCCTAGTCAAACTTTTCAATACCAATAGTTGCTGCCTCAAAGTGGTGTAATACAACCAGTACTACTCCCTGCACTATTAGCTCTCTGTTAGCACACCAGTTTAACATCACAGAGCACAGTTTCTCCTACCGTGTCAGCATAGACTTCATGAACCCTCTTGAAACCCTGTGCAGGTCTAGATTCATGCCTGTAGACTTACCTTGTCAAACATTCTGTTCAACAGTCTTGGTACTACAGGAAATATAGTTGGCTGCAGTGTTTTTAGGTCATCCATAAGTAGTCTGATATCCCCTTGAAAGAATCCTATCCGAGCTCCATGGCACAGAACCACACACTGTTATAAAAAAATAAAATATCTGAAAACAGAGCACATATAATGTGTTCTAGCAACATGTGTATGACAACCCCATGTGGAGTGGACTGTGCAGGATCCACCTTAAATCCTTTCAGCTTCTGGACAAGTTCTACAACCTTTATTGGCAAGCATCTTAATTTTCATAAGAAATACTTGTGGATTTTTATTTTGGCCTCTTTACCTCAGTTCAAGAGATGTCCACCAAAATGAGCACGTAACTAATTCTTGTTTCCCATCCAACTGTGTGATGCTTTTTCAACGTATAGTTTCTTCATTAAAATGCATGAATGAAAGTGGATGTTTTACTTTTCTATTCCAGTTTGCTCAAAAACCAAATTAAGTGTAATCCTCAGCATATTCTAAAGAGCATACCAGACTATAGGATGGGACTGGAAAGACCAAGTAGCAAGAAACATCTGTTATACACAGGCCAAGGACTTTGACAGAATGAGATATAGCCCAATCCAAAAAGTCAGTTGGCTAAATAAGGCAGTGCCAGTGACTCAGGACTAGCAAAATACTGAAAAGCAGAACTTCTCTATTTTAAATATTTAACACACTTATCTAAAAATACGAGAACTTTGTTCCCTGCTATATACTATGAAATTCTGCATTTAAAGTTAGCACATGCTATTTACTGATCCAGCCAGGATTTCTGCCTTCTGCTACTTAGTTTTCATTCTCTTGCACTCTAGCTTTCCTTCATGTTTCACAAGACTGATGCTAGCAGAAGGTCTGTTGTTAAGTGATCAAGATGCTCTTTGTAATATTCTAGAAGACCCACTGCTTACTTTTGTATCACTTCAGACCTACACCAAGGAAGGCGGACTTAATCCTGTTGTGTTCTGTATTCTGTGTTAGAGTCTAGAAGCCCCACCCTCCACACCTATACACCCCCTTTTCATCCTCTCTTGTTTGGGTTTTATTTATTCTTCTTAATAACATCTCTACTCTTCTTGTGTTTATCTATACCTACTTGCTTTTATTTCTTCTGCTTCCTCTGTAAAACCTCTTCCTTCATTCCCTGCCATCCATTCTCATCTTTCCTGCAAAAGACATGCTAAAGACCTGCTATAAAGCAAAAAATGCATCAGTCCAGATGGAGGGAGCAGCAACTGCCTTTGCTAAGTGGGAATGCACTTGTCCTGTCAAGGTCACTGACCCTCTAGCTTCCGTAGGAAGTGTTCATACCTAGGTGTTAATACCTATGCCAAACTGTAAGAGATCTTTTCTCCTTTCTACCAAAAGCATACTTGCTTAATCTCCTTATGTAAATAAACAGGTAGACACCTACTCTGTAAAGACCTCAAAGAGCAGAGGAATACCAAGATCCAAATACTCCATCCATTCCCATTTTATCCTTTAGAACACAAGTTCCCATCCTGTTTCTACTGCATGATCAAGAGCAGAGCTGTTACCTTCTGGTGCAAGACAGGCATCAGTAAAAACTCACTGATGTATAACTGCTATCACAAGTAAAAGAGTGCTGAAAGCCTAAAGGTACGTGTACACCTTAGTTAAGCTCTAGTCCCCATCTTTGTAACATATATACACATGCACATATACATTTTTATGTATGTGTATATATACATACAATCTTTTGGTAGAAAGCTCAGGATTCTCAACTGAAATCACAGAACAATTTCTGGCTTCACGTCTCTTTTCACATTTGCGCAGTCTGTTTATTGCCCTACATAAACTGGGATGCAACTACCTTTAACACACATATTTGCAACACCACTTAAGGGAGTGATGTTAATTCAACTTTAATAAGTACAGTAATTAAATACCTGTGCCACTAAATAACTTTGAGGAAATTGCATCTTTTTGATAATGTATACCACTTAACTATCAGCTCAGAGGTCCTTATTAAAAGTGCTGGTATTAACACAACCTGAGCTCCTTCATTATCAAAAATGAAGGCCCAGGTTTTGCTATAAGGTAAAACAAGCTATTCAAGAGAATGTCAAAGCTTGTCATTAAGAGGTATCAAAAGTGAATTTAGTTTCCTGGAAGAAAACCCCACTGAAACAAAATCCCTGCCTTTTTTATTGAAGCTTCTTGGAAGCAATGGTAAGTTTAACAAACTTAAAATTACTTTTAAGTAAGCAGGATGCCACATTATAAAATAAATTTTTAAAAGTTTGCAGACTAAAGAATGGCATCGATTTTTAATGGTGCACTGATTATATTAAGAGGGAATTTCTAGGCCATGTACATGTGCTAAGGGATTGTCTCGTGTTCTAGTAAGCCAGTTTCTTATTAACTCTAGCTCCTAGGTTAATGTTTGTATTTAGGCCTGAAAACCAATTGTCTAGTACTCACTAGACATTGTTTATGGGATACTGCTTTCCTGACCTTACCTCAAGTTTTCATATATTTTCATATACATGTACAAGAAGCAACAAGGAACAGCATGTATCACTGGAATTCAAGAGACATGAGTTCTTTAAGAAAAGAAGCTTCTCAATAGTTCTGTACAACAAACAGATGCTTACCTCAACAATTCTCTCAAACATATGAGCCAAGGGCAGGAATGATATCAGAACGTCATCAGAGCAAGGAATAAATGTTTTCTGAAAGTGAAAGTGTTAGTAAAATGTAATTGTCATTGATTCTCTACTTTGCCTAAATTAAACAAAACAATGAAATCTGCCATCTGAACTCTAGAGCATGCCCCTCACTTCAATTTTGTTTGTAATGAAGCTGTATTGTCTTTCTTTAAAGAGATTAGAGCAATGACTTCTAGCATGCAGAAACAGTAATCTTTTAGTGTTGAGTACAGCGACCATCCAGATTATTACAATTTATAATTCATGATTATGAATAGAAACAAATTCAGAGAAAAACCACAGAAAGTTCTTTTACACACATTGTGACGGAGGGTGAACAAAAAAGTTAAAGTAGTATGCCTTAGGGGTCTAAAAAAATATGCACTTTCATCTTGGATCAGAAAGTTTGTTATCCAATTTACTATAAGGTTGATACAAAAAGTACCTCACATGATCTAATTGTGAGACCAGTTGCTTAATTTAAAAACAATTCTACATACAGAGTACTTGTCAAAATAAGTTGTATTTTTAGTTACACCTGTACATGTAATAACTTAGGACTGTCTTAGCTGGCCTGCAGATGCACTTTAGTAGTCTACTGTAAACTAAAAATTAACCTTGTATCAAGTGAAAATGCAGAGTCATTCTTCTTGTTCATTTATGCAAGGACTAAGTATTTTGGGGGTTAAATACATTGTAGCTTTGCCCATCCTTAGTGCAAAAGGTTAGCCTCTGCACAAACCCTCTGATAACAGAGCTTGCACTAATAACAAACACTAAGCCTGTGGCAGAATGTAATGCATATTTCCATCAGGATCTTTATAAGATTTTGCTTGGATCAGACCAAATTGTAAGTCTGTCAAGTTCTTGACCCTGACAGGAGAAACCAGTAAACATTGACTTCTGAACTAGCATAGGCAGAGCACTATCAAGTTACTTTTCCATTTGGATCTTACTGAAAGTTAAAACCAAACTTAAATTTCAATGTTGGTTTTACTCCTGAGATTCTTCCCTTCATGCAAATCCACATTAACCTTTGCAGCTTACCTCTGTAGTTTTCACAAAAGCTGAAGCATTGCTGACTATGTTTTGATGAGTGATCATAGCTCCTTTGGGGTTTCCTAGAGGAAGAAGCAAGATGCAAGAGTGAAATTTTTAGATCATTTAAGTTACCAAGCAGTGGTAAAACTAATCTAATAGCATTTCAATCAAGCAGTCCCTGCTTCGATATTAATACTTGTTTTTGTACATGAATTAAATAAACAAAGGCAGAGAACTTGCTAACCCACTTTCAAGAATAGCTGGTAACAGTTAAGGAGTAAAGTTGTGTTGAGTCCTCAAATTTCAGAAGGAGAGCAAATCCTTAAGAAAATGTCCTGTTTCCTGGATAAGCTTCTCTCACTCAAAATTAAACACTTCTGTGAAGATGCAGCTATCAAACCCAGACTACTTTCTGTTCTCACATCTGTTTTTAAAAAAAAAAAAAAAAAAAGTAACTTGTCATTGTATTCCTCCCTTTTGCTCCCTGCCAGTGTTGGATATCAACTCATAAGTACCACGTGTGTGACATCTAGACAGTAGTCTTTCTGTTTTGGTCTTACAGCAAGGTTGCATAGAACTAAGAAACAAATTTTTCTAATACAGTACAAAAAAAAAAAAAAAAAGACTACTGAAGAATTGAAAGTCTGATGCAGAGCCCTCATTATAATAGAAATAGAGGGTCAATACTTATTTCCAAGCCCAAAAATATAATGCCTCCACCACCCACCACCCAATACTGCAACTCTGTATTGATCAGTGGGAAAAATCAAAGGGAGCCTTACCATAAAACTTCCCCAGCTACTGCTTGACAAAAAGATGCAGCAGCAGGGGAAAGTCTTGAAAAAAAAGTAGGAGGGCTTCTGAATTAATTTTGCATATACAGGACAATAAATTCTGCATAATGTAATAAGCTGTACCTGTCGTTCCACTGGTGAAACAGATGACTGCTAGATCTTCTGGCTTTGGAGGCTATGAGAGTTAAGAAAGTATTAGTATGGTTAAGATAGCAAGGAAAAGGATTTTCCTGGACAAAACACTGAAATACTAGTGTTACTTTTGAACTACAGGAGACAGGGAGACTTGCTAGTTTAATCTACAGCTTCAGATTGTCACTTGAACTAATTTCATACTTACCATAGGCTTTTGCCTGTGCATTCTTCCCAGCTCCTACAGAAGGGAGAGAAAGGGGAGAGAGACAGTTTAGACATGGGCATGTAACTTTTTTGCTTTAAACTTACCAGACAAGCACTACCAAACACTGTAATATTCCATTATTCAGACTGTCTGTTAAGGCATTTTAACTTATAAAAGAGTAACAAAGGCTTTAAGGGACATTTTAAAGATATATAGAATAACTATCATGTTCTACAAATACAGAAGTGGTAACTAATCTAAAACACAGTTTTTTTTTCCAGCCTGTAAACCAGAAGTCACTGACTAGAGAAGCTCAAGGTTATGCAGTGTTGACAAGCCATGGCAGGCATTCAATCCTATACCTCATGCAGAAGACATGTGCCACTGATGACTGTTGAATAGATGAAGCAATACTCATCTCAGTACACACCTTGCACCGACATCCCTGCTTGTGAGAAGGCAGGCCGAGTTTCTCCATGAAGGGTCATTGGTGGTTTGTACTCCTTTTATACTGCAGAGCAAAGGGCACAAGCTTCTCTCCTCCTTCCCTCTCCCCTCCTTATGATTGTTCAGGCCTCACCATTAATGGTGCCATAACTTTTTAGGCAGAAGGCAATGGATACCAAGAAGATCCTTTTATCATCAAGGATACAACGATTAAGAGAAAAGACTTGAAAGCTAATGTTCTATATCTATGAGCTTTAAAGTTTCAAATCAAGGCATTACTGTCATGCCTGTTTAAGACTAGAAACAATACTTGCTTAAGGACTTACGCAAATTAAAATGGACCTTTTGTTAAGTATAGGTTTGAAGGCAGCCTTTGGGGCAGACACAAACTTCACCATTGCCTTTACATTACAAGTACACAAAGATTGTACTATGCATTCATTTACAAACCCTAGACTTCCTTTAGTATGCTGTACCTCTCAGATTACCAAAAGAGGTTTAAGAAAAAAAAGGAGGGTCTGGAAACACAGTTAACATTCCCATACCTGAGAGTCTGCCCTTTCGAAACAGTGCCATTATGCAAAAAATTTGCCACTGACAACATAGCTGTCTGCTCAAAACAGCACTGCATTTCAAGTACCACCAGAAGCTCAATACTTTCCTAAAACCTGTTTTGAGTAAGATCTGGTATTTATTGAATATACAGCTAAGATCCCCACACACTTCTGTCAATCTCTGAGAAGAGAACTCCAACTTCTCTTCCTGTTGAGCAGCCATTTATTCACAGCTACTCAGATCTAAGTAACCACAGCATACCTAAAAATATTATGCATCCAAAACCAAGCTTATGGCATCTGGGAGATACACTGAGGAACTGGTCACATAACCTATAAGCACAGGTGACCAATAAGCTCAAGCCAGAAATCCAGAAAACAAGTACTTGAAGGTGGAAATAGTCGTTCTAATCTAAGCTCCTCAACAGCTCATAGTTGCCTTTTGGGAGACACTAAAAGCCTCTGCTCTTGAAAGAGGGGACAAACTTTCCCTGCTCACTGGAACACTATTAAAAATATTTAATTGTGCCCAACTTCTGAGATTTAGAGAAGAGGCTCTTGGAGCACCTATTACTGCATTAATACAAACATCAAGCGTTAGTTACAACAGCATGGTTAAGTAACCTGGCAGTTGCTACTTAAGCATCTAGACTTCTGACTTAAAGGTCTTTAACATTTACCCCCGGTGTTGTTTTTGTGTAGCTATAAGATCCAGTGTAAAGGATCTTCCTCTGCTAAAAACTGGCATTCAACTCAAAGAAAGAAGGCAATTTTAGTGTACCAACCTATTCTTGCAGTGCGGGCCAATTTTTTTTTCCACATTTAACTCAACCCTTTTGCCAGTGAACTACAGTACTGTGTGAGTCACTTACTCTGCCTAATGTTTTCAGCCCCGTTTCAACCTGGCAGTCTTGCTGAGGCTAGTTAGCTACAATAGAGTTAATCATCTTTTAAAAAGACGCTGGCATTTTTGTATCTTTACCAGAAGGTGGCCCTGTTAACATAGCAGTTAAGACTGCTGTGACAACAAGGTCACTGAAATGAAGTATTTCACACCAGTTACTGGCACCTGCAAAAGCCAAACACTTATCTGGAGATACCCAAGTGCCAGTGAGCCAAGCCTTCACCAGAACTCCAGCTAGAAGCAGGCTAAACCCGGTTTCATAATTTCACAGTAAAGATGCACTCTATGCAATTTGATTCTGGGACAGAGTTCTCCAAATAATGAGTAAAGTTATGAAATAAACTTGCATAAGATATCTGTGCAGACAAAACAACTACAAGCAAAACTAAGACTTGAACATTAGGTGGCTAAGCAAAATGGCTTCTACTTCCAAAACCTGGAGGTCTCATTCCCCCACATTACCATAAGCTTACCCTGGAACAGTTTACTGCCATTTTCCTCCTCCCTCACAAAACATTTTAGACTCAATGTTGAGGGGAAGATGCCATTTTTCACAAGACGAAAACCTACACAGGCTCTTTTTGAAATAAGTATTTCTGAAGTATTAGTCACAGTACATATTTATCTGTCCTGGTTTCAGCTGGGACAGAGTTAACTTTCTTCATAGCAGCTAGCAAGAAGCTGTGTTTTGGGTTTGTGCTGAGAAGAAAGCTGATAACATACTGATGTTTATAGCTGCTGCCCGGCAGTCAAGGTTGTTTCAGCTTCTCTGCTGTGCCAGTGTCTGCAGGTGCAGAAGCTGGGAGGGAGCACAGCCCCAATTACTAGCCTAGGATTTGATCTTAGGTTCGGGATTGAGACCCAAAGTGGCTAATAGTCTATTCCATAACATACACCTCACGCCCTCTGGAAGCTAACGCTTTTTGTTCCGGACCCCTTTTGGTTCCAGATCCCTTGCTCTGGGTCAGCTCTTTTTCCGGCTCAGCTCTTTTTCCAGGTCAGCTCTCGGTCTGGGACACCCAGGCTATTATCTCCATTCCAGGAATGTGGTTTCAGGACTCCCCTGCTCCAGGATTGTTAGCCAGGAACAGGCTGAGCCTTGGTCATTGGGTGGTGAGCAGTATCACTGTGTATCACTTATTTGTATATACTATTATTTTCAATTTTATTGTAGTTTAGTTATTAAATTGTTCTTATCTCAATCCACGAGTCCTTTTTCCATGTACCCCTTTTAATTCCCTCCCCCGTCCCTGGGAAGGGGAGAGTGAGAGAGTGGCTGTGTGGGGTTGATTCCCAGCCAAGGGTAAACCCATCACATTATCATGTTACTGCTTCACATGGGCAAGCCTTAACACTAAGATCTGATGTTCTGTCTGGACTATGTTAACAAGCTTTCGTTCTGTCATCTTGCCATATATACTTTTACATTTTGAGAACTGTGAAATACTATTAGCAGGTTACTTTCCTTTTGTTTAAGTTTTTAGTGCAAACTTCAATCCAAAAGATAGCTAAGTATTTTGAAACTAATTTTGTTTACTGTCCTAAAGTCTGTTCAACAGACACTGTCTTCTTCCTCCACAAGTAAATAGGAGGAAAGCAGTAAAGTCAGTTAAACATGCTTACCTCTATTTCTCTCATGCTGAAGACTTCCACCCCACACTTTTTGCCACGTTCCACAAGATCCATCCCAAAAGACTCCATTATAACAATGGTGTTGAGGATTGGAGTTTCCCCCTTTTCCACACTGGTCAGCAGAAGTTTGGCCTTGTCAGGTTTGTCGCAGAAAACCAATGACAAATCAGCTAATGAAAAAGAACAACATTATCAATATGACAAGTTGAGTTTAGTCTATGTCCATACTTTAGAATATAGTAATAGCACTCCTGTGAGGAAGGCTACAGTTCTGCCCTCAGTCAGCTCTGCCATCATACATTGTCACTGAACTACTGAGTGCCCTACCTTTGTTCACAATGTACGTAATTGCTTCATTTCCCAGTGTATCGTAGAGGGGCACCACCACCATGGAGAATGCATAACATCCCTGTTCGATGATAACCCACTGCACAGAGAGGAGACACAAGTCACTACGTTTGCTTATTATAACAGACCTCCAAAAAAGGCTCATATTTGGATTCTAAAGGAAACTAATAGGACAGAGCTCATTTGGACAAGTCTTACTAAAAAAATAGGTGGTATTTTGTATCATTTGTATACTCTAAAGACCTACTAAATTTTTATCTGTGGAAGGAGGAAAGAAAATAAAAAATAAGGAGCTATGAGAAATAATCCAATCCATAAAAGTTAAACTCTGCCCCCAAGAGTAAAGTGCTTTCTAGAAACAGTTAACATATCAACTGTCTCCTTAGTTTACCTATTAACAGAAAGACACTTTTGAGTGTGATGTTTCTTCTTGGTTTTAGGTTATCAAGGTAGGCAAAGCCTTTGATATTCTATATTACCCTGGTATATGAATCAGTGAAGGACTGCAGCTGTATTGCTCTTCAGCAGACTGAAGTTTAGTACTTAATTTAATAGGCTGGAGGTCTACCACAGTAGACTTCAGGAGCTGTACGCAGTGATAACAGCTTCCTATTGCAGCTTCCCACAACTCTTGCACACCATCATCCTCAATATAACCACCAGCATCTTTATTTTCTGGACTACAAAGGCATTTTTCTTCCATTTTAGCTTCTAAAGTCAAGGTTTTATGTTTGTATTTAAATGCTCTTAACACCTGAGTTCTCTTTCAAAGCCCAAGCAAGCAACTAGTACTGAATACAGACAACAGTCTGAAAATTTCAGTTTGTTTTCTGACATGGCTCTGATCTTCTGTTAAGGGACATTGTATTTCACTGTCCTGTTTTTTCAGTCCAAAACATAACTTCCTTGCTTGCAGAAGAGATCAGCTGTTTTCCAGTTACTCAGAGAAAGTCATTTTTATTTATAAATCCAAATTTGTTTTTTCTAGTGAACATTTAAGCAAGTAACATGCTATGATTTTCCCCATTAGGGGATTTCCCCAGCAGTTGTTCCCTGAACTGACAAATGTGAATCATTTCACACACAAAAAAAAAACCTTCACATAATCTCCTGTCTGGCTTAGTGATTATGCTGGGGATGTCACAACACCCATCCAGTAGTTTTCAGCAGGGAAAATCCCAGATTTAAAATTGCCAGTTTAAACAAGTCTTTCCAGCTCATTCCTGACCCAACTCAAAGCCTGCTGAAACAACATAAGTCAAGCATATTTTGTCTCTGTGACCCAAGAGCAGACCGCACTACTGGGCTCTCCTTCAGAAAATCTACTGACCAAGCAGTCAAAGACTTTGCACCCAAAGGTCTACAGAGAAACATTTCAAACCAGCCAAACACTAACATCTGGCTCCCTTTTCCACTTCCAGTTCATAACTAAGCACAGGAGAGAGAACTGAAGAGCCTGTAACACCATGTCATTTAACAGTTTCCTAGTTGGAGACATCCCAGGCTTTTTTATTACAGAAATAATAGCTGTTAGAAGCATCAGGAAAATCCAAGCAGCAAACTACTGCAGATTTAAGAGTCCGGAGAAAATGTTTTTCTTCATCTGTACAAGGCTAGAGTTAGGGGGGTTTTGTGGTGTAGGTTGGGAGAGGAGGAAGGGGGTCAAGATCACTTGTCACACAGCTTGCATTTTAATGACAGCAGGGAAGGCTCAGTGACAAACTGAAATCAGAAGAGATCCAACAGCAAGCTGTTGTCCAGCACAATCAAGACACTGATACAACTTCTAACATTGTCAACACTGTAGATGGTTATAGATAATGGCACCCAGCTGGGAGTGTTTACTCAAGAGGAACAGCATCTTTTTGACAAAACGTAAGAACCAGTCTCCTGTCTTAATACAGGTTTGGACTTAACTGGCTTCATGCAGTAAGTACCAGCTCAAGCTACTAACCACATAAACACAGGTTATAGAAATTCAGTTCTATTAAACAAATTTAATAAACAAATCTAGAGAATAAACATTTACTGAATATTTCATAATAGTTCTAGAAACAGCAATCTAGAAGCATTCCTGAGCTAAAATGGATAGTGTTTCTAAGTGTTTCTTTGGGTTTTGAAGGGTTTAAACACCTCCATATGACTTCTAACCACTTTCAATTATGTTGTAATCCAATGTCACTTTTTAAGAGAAGGCAAACAGAGATTACATTAACTAAGTCCTGTATTAGCTTCCCATTAAACAGGCCTCCTATATAAACTGGAAAGAGGAGGAAAGAAGTCCTTCTGGATTCCCCAATTTTCTTCCTGCTCTCCAGCCTCCTACATTCAACTCTGGGAGCAAAAAAACAATTTAAGACACTAACAGTTGTGTCAATTATCAGTTTTGGCTCTCAGCTAAAGATGCCATGTTCATGGCTTGGGGGTCTGCAGTGTCAGTCTTTAAGTCTTTTCCCAACACCAAATGAACTCAGTAGGGAAGGTCAGTACACTGCCAAAAAGCAACAGACTTAAGCAACACTTCAATAACAGACAAACCACCAATACACACACTGTCAATTAAATTACCTCAGGTCTGTTTTGTGAAAAGATTCCTATATATTGAACATGAGATGGTTTGAAGCCTCGGTGGAGTAACGCAGAGCCCACACACTCTGCTCTGTCTGAAACCTGGAGGGGCAAAAAAGAGAGAGAAGGCAAAAAACTGAGAGCAAGCTCATTAGTACACGCCCCTTGGAACATTATTTCAACTCTTACAAAAAAAGGCTAATAACTGGTATTAACTAGACAGAAGTTTTCTAGGCTATTTTGAATGTCCTTTGTGACTTTGATAACCTAAACACTGCACTGCCATTACACCACACTGATTGTAGATACTACACTTGCACTCAACATGCAGCAGAGGAGACACTTAAACCAGTTGGACTTGAAGTATTAAGTAGAAGTTTAGTTGTTAAGCTCACATACCCAGAAAAAGCTGGTTTTTTGTGTCCGTATTAAAGCTCAGAATTGACCCTGGAATGATTCAGCATTATATTTCTGCTCAGTCACAAGTACTACATATGCCATCCTTCTGCTTCATTCAGTGCACATGGGAATATCATTTCTCCCTTCAAAAAGCAGGAGAGTAAGGAGGCAAAACCCAGCTAGTTCTATAAACAAAGCCTGGGAAGGCAATTTTCTAAATTCTTTCCATATAGCACACTACCTGAATCCATGTTAGTCACGACTCAAAACAGAAAAGCTTTAATAAAGAGAGGTTGTACCTAACAATTGCCCAGCAAAATCACCCTGGAAGAAGTGAGGTCTGCTACATCCAAAAGGTGTTTGATGACCTTACAGTATGGAATGGGCAAGGTTTTTGCAAATTTGAAGACAATAACTGATTAAATCAGGAAAGACCTAAAAGTGGACAGCTTTTAATGAAAATTTGCATAAAGATATTTTTAGCAGTCATCAAGGAGCTTGCTACTAGTTAGAAGCATATCTGTTAACACCCTGTACAACCATCATTCAGCACTATGGAGGTGTTGCCAAGGAGCACAGGTAATACCTGCAGACAGGACTTTTCGTAGCGTAAAGCAAGCCTCCCAGAAGCAAGCACCTGAAGTAGTAGCAGTCTGAATCCCTGAATACTACTTCAAAGCTGCAGCGCTTCATAGGTAGTGTCCAAGTTATAAACAATTCAGCAACGAGATGCTAAAAGCTGCCAAGATAACCCCCAAAAAATTCTGAAATGAAAGCATTATAAACTAATTGCAGGACTCTTCGTTGTTCCACCCCCTGCTCACCCATATTTGAGGCTGTTCCTTTAAGATACTCTAATAGGAACTAGAACCTTTCTGCAATATTCTGCTACTACTTTAAAACATCTATAAATAATTAAGGTTTGTTATATCACAGTGCTGGATGTTGTATCAATAGTCTCAGCAAGCAAAAGCAGGTCTAGCACTAACAGAGAGACTACTTACTTCTTTATAGGAGATCCACTCATATGGCTCATTTGGTTTTCTAACACCTAGACATGGACCATTATCTAAAAAAGTGATAATCAAAAGTTACTCAAAATTTAACCCAGCTCCTCTGTCCTGACACCATACTAACTACACTCTGTGTTAAGTCCCTAGATTCTTTGCAGACACCTTCAGAAGAAACTTTTTTAGCAGGGAGTGAGGAAGAAAGCAGGGGAAGGACATAGGGGCAACAAGGTTGGTTTAAGCTAAGGAACACAGCACTGACTTTATTCACACAACTCTGCTTCACAAGAGGTCACAGTTAAACTTGCCTTCAAGAAAGCTCACATCTGATACATTTATCATATTATTAGGCAGACATCCTCTATCCCCCACTGCATTTCAAAAAGACCCTCAAGCTTTAGTTCTTGACATATTATTGAAAAAATATCCTTAATTTTAGACTTACTTGATACTTGCACACCCCTTTGAAAGAGATCATAAACTGTTCTCACATCATCATAGTAGTAAATCAAGAGTTCATCGCTGTTAAGAAGAGAGGACCTTCGAGCATGCTCACCACCCTAAGAAAGCAAATTAGAAAGGTTAGACACACTTGTTGGTTATAAATTGAACAGGAATTTCCTGAAGGAATAAACACACCTCATCCATTAATTTGTTATGAGCCTTGGCAAATTCTGCTTGAGAGAACTTTAGTTCTTTTCACCACTAGGTGAGAGATCTGCAGGGTTTCCCAGGACATTGTTTAAAGAGTCAGACTGCTCCCTGCATTACTAAAAACCTGTCAGGCAAAAGCTTATTCCTCAGCTACCTATGACAGCACAAAATGAATGAGAATGCCAAAATGCCCTTTGATACCCCTTACTAGACACAGTGTTTTTAAGAAATGTTTTACTCTATTATTGCAGTATAAACTGTGTATGTTACGGTATATAATAATTCCATCAAGCTTTCTAAATCACTCCAGCCTTAGAGCTCTCTAGATACAATATTAATCCCGAGACCCTAATCTACTTTTCTAATTAAGATTACAAAATATAATCACACTTCAAACTGTGGTTTCAAAACTGAAATTATTTTAAGGGTGGCCAACAACACCCTAAACAGGTGTCCTCTTAAGTAAAATATTCTGTACCAGATAAAAAGTTGAGTCCTTTAATCCAATATGAAGTTCCATCTTACAAAAAAGGTTTCCTCCTGATCTAGGTAGAGGCAGTCAAGACAATACTACCTTGAGGATTAAAATCACCATTTTTCAGCAGGTGAGCATTTACACAGGCTACAACTGGAAATCAATACAAGAATTTAATAGTTCATAGTTTCAACATAGCCTTTCTTAGAGTGACTGATTAAATCTCATTTTATATCAAGCAAGTTTCACAAATTGCAGTTATGCAAGTACTGTTGGGCCACATTTATTAGCCCTGCTATGACAACAGACACCTACAAGCAAGTTCTTAGTAGGAAGAGCCTAGCTGGTTAAATAGAGGGTCTTGGGGAAAAGATTCTCTCTATCAGCGGTTGTAGTCAGCTACAGGCTCTTTCACAAAGTCAGATCCCAGACCACCTAAATCTGTGCCTGAACTCTGCCCTCACCCACAACATCAAAAACCTATTCATATGCAATCATAGGCTCTTCCCAACTATTGGTTTATTTTCCTCTTTTCAAAGTACCCTGGAAGGCCATAGAGCATCTGTTCATGTATAAGCTAGACAAACAGGGGTTTATCTGTAGAAAAATGTCGTATTGCCAGAGTCCACAGAAAGGAGCTAGCACATTAAAGGCACATCAGAGATGAAAAATATTTTAACACTAAAACAAGTCTAACTTGTTCTAGCAAAACGCTATGCGTAATGCAGTGCTTGCCACTCCTTTGACAGTAAGCAGAAATGTACACTGTGAACATGACCCAGAACAAGCTAAGGACAGGCTTACCTCTAAAAATTTGTAACATTAGAAATTCAAGAGCATACTTGCACTCAGACCAACATCTACTCTATAAGAAACAGACCACTAGTACACGTCTTTGCCTGGAAAGAAAAGCAAGACTACTTGCTTTATTGCACAGGTTTCACAGATCTTGGATAACCAAGGTTAGCTTCTAGATTTTCCCAGTTTTATTGCCTCTGGAGCTAACCTGAGAAAGATCACTCAATGTAGTTTGTAACCACAGTCATAGGTAATGTCAGCAAGTGCAACATATCAGTACCATGTCTGATGTACTACAGTTCCTGGGTCAGGTGAAATGTAACATCCTAAACCATCCCTTGGCAACAGTCAAGAAATATTTGTTTTCTCCTCATCTGAGCTACTACTGCTTTGTTTACACACCCTATTACTCAGCACTACAAAAGCAGGTTTTACAGGGCCTGAGGCACTAACCAAATTTAGAGGATGAGACCTAGACAACAGTACACTGCTTAGAGACAAGACTGACTCCACTGTCCTTCTGAAAAAAAAAGAAACTCTGTAAGACCGCTATTGAAAAGACCCCATCAGTTCCCATTATTTTTCAGGAAAAGGTAAAATATAACCAGCTTACAGTTCTGCTTACTTTATTCTTTCTCACAAAGTAAAGTGAAATTAACTGAATTTTTAACACCCCTAGAGCAGAATTTTGATGAAAAACACTCAGCTCCTTGGGTGAAGGCCATCAGGAGCTCAATGTTATTCTTCAGAGATGCAGTGAAATACACCTGGATATGATGAAGATCATTTAGAGTCCACATTACGCTCACAGTTTGAACTCATCTACTAGGCAATATTATAGTATTGGTCTACATTTTGCTTGACAGTAGCAAGAACTACTATTTTCAGAGCCTGTCCAAAGGGTCCTTATCCAGAATATTTGTGCAATATCAGGGAAAGTTCTGTTTGCTACAAACTTTTCTAAAAATCACCAGTCATTACAACCACCAGACATCTGAATCTCAGGACTGGAATGTCTGGCCATTTTCACACAGATTATTAGCATGGGATCTAACAGATCCATCCAGTACAAAGGTAAGCACTCAAAAAGGTGGTCAGTTTTACCAAAGTGTTCTTAAGGAGCCAGACAATAAAGTCTTATTGAGAACAGCCTCTGGTTACGCATATAAGGCAGCCCTTGCAGCAGCTCAGGGAGCTGCAGGAAATTGACCCATTACACAGCAAATGCTGGACATTCAATAAAACCTTGGCATTGGTTCAGAATAGCAGCAGCTGAAGGAAACACGTTTGTTCTACAACAGAGGCATATATTCCTCTGTTGATGCCTATTTGGGTCACATAAGATAGCTCCTTTTGTTCAAGCCATAGGTTTGCTTCTTGTTGATACAGGCTGCTTAGGATTAGCAGTAATGTCAAAACACACTGTTGGCTCCACCATGCGTCAGAGGCAAGAGGCTCCATTTCCATTTTCCCGAAGAAGCAAAGTATACTAGCAAGTGGTGCTTAGGTCACTGACATGCATATTCTGAGCAGCAAAAAGTATAAACTAGAGTTTTCAAACCAGACATATAATTTTAAGTATGCTAATCCCTAGGTAAGCATACAACAGTCAAAATTGACCACTTAATAGTGAGACAAGCACATGTCTAACCAAGTGATTCTTGAAAGACAAAGCAAGCTAGAGTTCTGGTAATGTATCAGGAGAGTATAAATAGGTTTTTAAGCTTTTGTAGGTTGAATACCTCTTTCCATACTTAAATGTCTTCTCTTAAGGGACAAAAAAAAGCCAGAGTCACAAATGCAGACTCTTGCTACTAGAAGATACTGACCTCCTCGTGTTTATTTATATCCTATCCTTTCACATGCTTTAGCAGAACTTGAGCCAAAGCAAGATTTAGTGTATTTGACAGCCATACACCTGCACTTAAATCAATGGCCAACGTTGTTCGGCTATCAGTCACCAATGGAAAGAACAATCTACAAGCAGACAGATCCAGATGTGCCCACAACTAGAGACATTAAGGGTGCACAAGCTTTGCAAAACACAGGACTAATGCCTTATTACTGTAGCACTAAAATTCTTAACAATATAGTGCATGATTGAGTATACCATGTGTCTCAGCATTGACGTCTCACATTAGTCAGAGTTTATTTAGAATTATGCTTCATTAATCCTGTCTCCCCTCCTACAGACAATGGATTCAAGTGGATCCTGAAAGATTTTCACCTATACCTCTGAGAAGTTCCGCTGAGGAGAGATCAGGTTGGGAGCTTTGAAAGCGAGAGGGTTTCTTTCAGCGAAATGTAACTGTAGCATGCATACTTTAAAGTTAGCACTCCACATCTTTAATTGTGGCATCTACTCTAGAACAGCTGATACTTTCAGTAACTTTGTACCAATATTCAGCTAAGCGTGCAGTCTCTACTCTCACTCAGTGACAGTTGAAATGGGTCACTGGATGCTGGCCTACCAAATCAAAGATTTCCAGAGATGGGAAGTGACCTGGAACAACAGTAAACAGGATCTTTTTCCTCCCATATAAAGTTATGAAGATTTATTATCAGAACATGTAGAAACCCTAATCCAGTCACTGACTTCATTTAACTTTGTTAGAGGCCAAGGAAATAAGTCACAGGTAAGAATTAAACAAAAGCTTATTTATAGTTCAAAATTATTATCATTAATGAACAGGCATATTAGATATTAAAACAATAGAGAAGAAGAATTGCCTTCTGCCATGTCTTTTTTTGGAGCACATTACTTACTCCCTAGACCTTTTAATATGGTATTGCTTAGCCAGGAAAAAATGTTAAGGCATAATTTGAGACCAATTTTTCTTCTGTGGAAGTGACAATCCATCTTAACACATGTATAAGGATAGAGTAAGTGAAATAAAATTCTATGCAAAATGTAGTGAGAAACTGAATCCCAAGCACTATCTTACAATGTTGTTACTGTTATAAAAATACCAATTCTAACAGACACTTGAAACTTGCTTCAAAACACGCATTCTCATTTCATTACAGTTTGGAACAGTTTACAACACTACATTAAGGCTCATATCTGAACTGTCAATAAACAAAACTGGATAGATCTTGGTCATTTCAGGACGTTCTCAAAGTTTGAGCTCTTTAACACCAAGACATGCTAACACTCAGCTGTTCTTCATTTAAGTTTCACTACTGTTCAGTGTTCCTACTTAAAATTTATTTTCTGAAGAGGCCATGAAAAATAATAGTTATACCTATCTTGCTGTGATTACAGAGCTGATGTTAATTAGTACAACATGGACCAACAATGCATTAAGTAATTTAGCAAAGTCCCATACTACCGAACAATGATTTCAATGACAGAATCCAGCAGCGACAAGCAATTTAGCTTGAAGAGGTAAAGGCAGTGAACTGAGACTGCTGTCGGGTCTCAAACAAATAAGTGTTCATGGCCAGTTACGAGCCACTGTTTTACTATCTTCCAATGCAAAGTCCCCCAAATCTTCTGAAGTCTAAACTGACTAGTGAGGCCCTGCACAGCTGGAAAGCTTTCACTGCTAGTTTATTCCAGCCACCAAACCATGCTGCTCTACAAGACTATTTGACTCACTAAGTGGCTGCTGTCAGCCACTTCAAGAGATCTAACCTCTGGATCCTTAGTCTACACATTCATTCAAAAGAGGTATTTTTGGCAATTATAACATTGCCAGAGCATATTTTTGTTTCCCCTTTGTGCATTTCTAATAGTAGACCATTACTTGCTATAGTAACATGACATGTCAGTAAGCTTACTGTATACCATACTGGGAAGAAGACTAGAAAATAAACTGTACAAACTAAACTTTTTGAACAGAGGGGCGAACTAATACTTCATTCTTCAACGTCAATATCATTAAGCATTGCAAAGAAAAGTGCCTGATTTGAGGCTATGACAAGAGTTCGCTTTGCTAAAGCTCATGAAAGTTTACCTACTATAAATTTCAAACTGCTCTGCCACATTTGTTTACATCAGTTTGTAGTCACATCTACTCTTAAGCACAAGAAGTCATGCTAATTGCATTTGATACAGGACAACTAGATGCAGTCTGTCCACACAAAAGAACATGCTGTAAAGGGAGACTTCAGTTGCAAGTATACATTACAAAAAAATAAATCTATAGTGGTAGTTTCTGACTATCAAGAGTAATGCAACAAACTGTCAGCCTTACAATCCTACCTTTAAGTATTTCCCTTGAAGATCACAACCTTTCAAAGCTGTGTCCTTCCTTCAAAAGGAGGAAACACCTTGTCTGCCCTGAAGAAATACAGAGGCACTCTTGAAAGAATGAAATAAGTGGTAAAATCTTGACTCTGTAGTGAACAGGGGAATTGATATAACTGCTGCTCAGGAAACTCTAGCCATGTAATCAGTTGTCTATATTTGTTTCTAAGCAACAGTTCTTCCCAGTAAGACTGTTTCCATATTTGACTTCACTATTAAAAAAAAACTCCACCTAACAGCAACTCTGCCTGCCTCTAAAAGAGCATAAGACAAAAGCTAGTATACCCAGAGTTTAGCAGGTGGTTGCTTGAATTTCAACTTACTCTATGGCTGGGATCTCTTGGCAAGACTAATATATCTTTCCACAGATCATCTGAGGACAGTTAGTACCCTCTTCATGCCTGTAACCCAATATAAAGTCTCATCTGTCAGCTATTATGAACTAAATATTGTAACAGAAAAGTATCAGCCTCATCAGTATACACTAGCATACATACTCTGACCACAAGACCTAATTTAATAGGTCATCAGCTAAAGACATGGCCAGGAATGGAAAATTACACTGTGCCAATTTAACATCCACAAGTTTCCTGCCACCAGCCAGATCAGAAGCTCAGTTCTCAGCACAAAAATCTTTTTCTCCCATGCTAGTTACTACCACTATGACCTCAACCCTCAAACTGGTTTTCAACTTCAGAAAGGCAAAAAAATGTGTTCAAGCCACATTTCAGAAAAAAAACCAAATATGCCCTGAAATGCATTTCCCCCACACTACAAGTTTAGAAACTTTCTTGTGTAAATCAGTGTTTGGTCTCTTTCAATGCCACCTTTAGGCTTCAAATTTTAGTGAAGGACAGCATCCATCAAGTGGCACTTACCTCTACTTCCACAGACTGCATTGCTAAATCACATGGTGGTTTTAGTGCTTTTGGTCTTGTTGCATACCAGTAGGTCGTGAGAGCTGCGAAAGCACCAAAGCCCATCAGCGTATTTGTTGGAAGAGTGCGCACATACTGTCTGACATCCCCAAGTTCTGGCATTCGTAGGTATCTAAGTAACTCATGTGCTTGCATTGCAGTTCAAGTGAGGTTGTCCCAATGCTGGAATCTGTAAATATGAAAGAAAGTTACACACAAAGATTTGAAATCCCCTTTGGATTCACTGTTGTTGTGGGAGAGCAATATATGCTTTGTCCTACTGGCTTTGATCTGCCACTAGGAAGGCAATACCTTTAGACTTCTGTGCTGCAATTAAGCAAACAATTACTGGTTCATACTCTAGGAAAACAGGTGGGGCAGACAGGAGGCGATTTCTGCAGGGTTTTAATATTGCTTTTAACAGACACTGCATTTTATCAAAACTTTTGCTTTGTTTTTGAAAGACAGCATTTCACAAATGCAAAACAGTTATTTGTAGAGTGGCTGTACTATAAGGCTGTTTAAACAGTGAATGTCAAACAGGGAAGTCTCAGAGAGGGAAGACAGGGCTGTAAGATGCTAACTTGCCTGCATTAACCTAACAGAGAGCATCCTCATCCCATAGGAGCATAGCAGGAGCAGGATTTTTCATCTCTCAAGTCCAGTAAGATAAATTCTTTCCTACTCTCCCTTCAGTCACGCACAGAAAGCTCACTACAGCAAGCTGCCTGCACAGCCAATACCCTCCCACAGTTCTGTGCTAGCAAGCTTCCTACTTCTCCCAGCACCACACCAGCAATTTATCTCTGGTCATGAGGCACACAGAAGCAGCATCTAAGGAGGCCCCGGGCCAGCCACACACAGCAACACAATCAAGCACAGGAAGTGCATTTGATTTGTCACGTTCACACAGAAGGAAGAGCTGAAAGAGGCTGCTCCCCACCAGCCCCTGCTGACATGGATATTCCGCAGCAAGAACCAGCTGCGGGGGGTTGGAAAAAAGGCACTGCAGTCAGCTCAGCTGGTGCTCTCCTCCTGCCAAGGTCTCCCGGGACATTTGTCACATGCCAAACCCACCAGCTCCTGCCCACTAGGTGAGAGGTGAGCAGCAGCACAGCCTGCCCGGGCCAATGGCAGCCTGCACCCGGTCACCCCACCGCCACCCAAGGGCACCCGCCCGCCCGGCTGGCAGCAGCCCTCACGGGGCCTGTCACCAGCCCCTCCTCCTGCCACCCCGGGGACGGGCCTCCAGACATTCCCCGGACAGCCCAGGAACAATGGCCATTCTCAGGATGGGACGCAATGCTTTCCTGCTTGCTTGAAGAGCCGAGATGTATTTACTCAGATAATTTAGGTCTAGCCATTTCCTATGGACAACAAAATTAAACAAAGGACCTAAAGAATGTCAAAATGTGTGTTTAAATAGCTAGAGCACACTGTGTAACAATACGCTCGCTGCACAGGAGACACTGAAATCCAAACAGGCAGAATTATACACTTATTAGTTTTAAAACCAACCATACCAGGCCAAGATTTCATATTTCTAAAGGAAAATCTCCAGCTTACAGTCTGCCCTTGAAATCTTTACTACTGCAATCTGTATTCAACCAGGCAACAGAGGAATTGTCTAGTTCACAGAAAGTCTAACCAGTATTTGGACAAGGATTTGTTAGAAACAGCAAAAAAAGCCATAAAAATGGTTCAAAGGGCCCATGATTTCACAACATGAGCAGAAGGGCAGGCTGCAGTAAGGTCACAGATGGGGGCAGTGTCAGGATGGAATCAGGTTCCATCTCTGGAAGGGTCCCAGACCCATCGAGCACTCCCTGCAGGTACTGCCATCCTCCCCCGCTTTTTCCTTTGCTCTTATAGCATAGCCTTGGGGTACAGACTGCACCACCTACACATGCAGTACAGGGCCACTACAGAGATGCCTTTTGGTTATCTGCACTGTGGTACAAAGCAGGCTATACTCAAAATCCACAAAACAACAGGCTGTAGTAATGGAAGGTAGAGCAGACCTGAATATGTTAACAAGGAACTGCTTCATCTTCCCTTGGCATGAAAAAATTAAAAAAGAAAAAAAATTACAGACTTAATAGTTAGGATTACCAAGCTGTTGCTTTTTATGCACCAAATCTACTCTGCCCCTCTACTCTGCTCTTGTGAGGCCCCACCTGGAGTACCGCATCCAGGTCTGGGCCCCCCAAAGCAAGAAGAATATCAAGTTGTTGGAGAAGGTCCAGAGAAGGGCCCAAAGATGATCAGAGGGCTGGAGCACCTCCCGTATGTGGACAAGCTGAGAGAGTTGGGGTTGTTCAGCCTGGAGAAGAGAAGGCTGCAGGGAAACCTTATAGCAGCCTTCCAGTACTTAAAGGGGGCCTACAGGAGAGATGGGGAGGGACTTTTTAAAAGGGCATGTAGTGACAAGGGGTGATGGATTTAAATTGGAAGAGGGCAGATTTAGATTAGATGTTAGAAAAAAATTCTTTACTGTGAGGGTGGTGAGACATTGGAACAGGTTGCCCAGGGAAGTTGTGGATGCCCCATCCCTGGAGGTGTTCAAGGCCAGGCTGGATGAGGCTTTGAGCAACCTGGTCTAGTGGAGGGTGTCCCTGCCCAAGGGATTGGGGTTGGAATTCGATGGTCTTTAAAGTCCTTTCCAGCCCTAACCATTCTATGATTCTATGAAATCATGCTCATTAGCATTGCAGGCATGAAAACTACCTCTTAAGTTTTAAAACACACAGATGGACAGCAAGAATAAAAAGTCATTCCAACAATGAAGTCTTGGCTTGCAAATTAATTTTGGGTATATCATAGACACCATGTTATGAAACTAGAAAAATGTACATAAGGACTAAGAGCAAGCTTAGCTCTTTCTTCCTCAATAAGCATCTTTGACTTATAAAACAAGAGATATTGGCTCTCCTTTCTGCATTAGTCATGATGTGTCCTGCAAATACACTATATGATCTAGGAATGCAATGTAATTAGAGAGTTACTCTTTCAAAAGGCTGTGGTGCCATTACAGCTAATAAGAACTGAAGTAAACACCATCATTTCATTCACATAAGAGTCCCACTGCAGCCAAGGAGCTGCTACGATTTCAGCCTAGGCGAAGAGAAAAGAAATGCACACTACTACTTTTCCTTGACTAGTTGTTTGTAGAGCAGCCTGTAACACAAAACTTAACTTGCAGTATGACTGCTCAAGAAATCAGTTACATAACAATACATTTTACTGCTTAGGTTTATATTGAGGGATGACATTTTTATTATACCTGCCGCATCAGCACAAAAACAAGGCTAGGACAGTTTTCCGCAAGACTAAGCAATTCCTAGCTTTAACTCTACCTGTTAAGTCGTATCAACTCCTGTTTTCTGTATTTAAGACAAAGCCACATGCAACAGGGAGAATAAATTCACATTCTTAACATACGCATCCAAATATGTCCCACCAAGAAATGCCTCCCAGCTTTCTTTGATCCATCTCAGTATTTACCTGGCTCATGCTCCAATCACATCAGACATCCAGGGTCTCTACTGTGAACAAGGAGAGCTGTTTAGAGCGTTTAGACTGAGACACAAAAACCTTCCCAATGGAGCTAGGATCTGGCTTTCAGTTCTTTTTCTCAACAAAGGACCCAGCTAAGTCTGCTCACTCAGGAGAAGCAAAAAAAACATGCTCTCATCACAAACTCAGGTCCTGCAATTGGTTCTCATCCAGACAGGATCTGGACAACAAGGAACAGACTCAAACTCAGCCCCAGTGTAAGACAGGACATAACAAATGATTGGAAGTCAGAGCTGGACACAAAGGAAGAAGATCCCAGATAAGAGAAGTGCCAGTCTGTCACACTCAGGTTGGTACATGTAGCAAAAAACTTGGAGCAGCATGGACAACATTAGAGGTCAAAAGCACTTTTCTCAATGCAACCAGTGGACCTCAGTTTCTTAGTAAGTTTAGAAAGAATAACAGACAGAAAAAGGAAAGTGGTTTTAGTAACAGGACAACAGCATTTCAGAGATAACTGCCTGTCCTGGCCACCTCCACAGAAACAGCAGTTCCCAAAATCCAGCCCAAGAAAGCATCCCTATGAACTCATCACATCAATTCAGTTAAGGAGTTCTGTATAGCTCAGACAAAGCCAGCTCTCTCTGCTCACACACATGCACACACACACCCCCCACAGCACCCAAGACTCATTCTTTACAGCAGAGCCAGTATCTCAAGGCAACGACCCAAGCTGGCAGGGCTCTGCCGTTCTTTACTGCTCCTACTCTTGGCATACAATGGGCTATTTACAGTGGGCAGCAGCCTGCCTATTGTCTATCCGTACCCAGACATCGTTCAAGTGCAATGGAAGAGAACAGGGGAGCTGCCGTCAGCTTCTGTATTGCAAAGAAAACAGCCCCAAGAACCAATGGCCTCTCTTTCTCTATTATATCCTAATATTTAGACGAACATCCCCTGCCATAAAGACAGGTCCCCCACATGGTGTAAAAGTAGTGTCTGTGTTATTTCTACAGCCTCTTGCAGGCAGGAGAAAGCTATGAGACAAGTTGCCTATCTCTTATTATGAGCAATATGGCACTAAGATATTTTCACTATGAGAAGTTTAACATGAGCTGGCAATGTGCACTTGCAGCCCAGAAATCCAAGCATATCCTGGGCTGCATCAAAAGAAGTGTGACCAGCAGGTCAAGAGAGGTGATTCTCCCCCTCTACTCTGCTCTCATGAGGCCCCACCTGGAGAACTGCATCCAGCTCTGGAGTCCTCAGCACAGGCAAGACCCGGACCTGTTGGAGTGGGCCCAGAGGAGGG
>NW_010133144.1:13597-43384 GCF_000699245.1 Pterocles gutturalis | reverse complement strand
TTATTAAATTATTAAAATATTATTAAATTTATTTGTTTATTATTATTTTTTTCAGACGCTTTTGATACTTTTTTTTTTTTTTTCCCCTGACGGTTCTAGAAACAGCATTGCTGAGAACAGAGAGATAAAAATGCTTCCAGCCTCATCTTCTTCTCTTAAATCAACTCAGTAAAAAGAAACTGACATGGAATGTTTCTACAATGAACACAGTAACACATAAGCTATATACACTGCTACATATGTCGCCAAATATTGTGATTGTGTGGTATTAATTCGGTGTCTCCCTATCAGAGTTTTTGGGAACTTGTTGGCTGAAGAAAACGTAAAAGACTACAATGAAGGGAGAAGTTTCTTCTGACCTGTTGACACATTTGAAATTTCTGGGAATACATATTGGGAATACATTCACATTTTAATGGAAAGAATTTTCATAAATTCTTCTGATATAGTGAGATACATTTCAAACAATCAATATATTTTTCATTAATACTCAAGTCTAGATCCTAGCTGCATTACGCTGTGTATGGCAAAAACATATGGATGACTTAGTGTAGGTCATATCCTTTAAGGGTAATAAACACAAAAGAATACCTGTAGTTCTGTTCCTTCTTATCATGCTTACTTCTTCAAACAAAATCTTTCCATCAAATCAACCAACTGACTTTAATGTCAATGACCTAAAAGTGTCCATTTTCATCCAGTCAACCTCAAAATAATAGTTCAGTTACAATCTGGAGAAGGATGAGAATTACACAACAAAATACAAATCACTTTATAAACTATAGGTAGATCCAAGCTCTCCCCTTCAATAATATATCATGGTCCTTGCATGCTCAATCACAAAGTGCATGTAAGGTCATTATTCTTGATATACTAATTTCCTTCAAAAACTCCTTGAAGTATTGTGAAGTAGAAGTTCTAAGCTGTGATCATTCCTTCAGTATTTGGGAACAATGTAGTAATTTGTAGGGGTTGAACATCAGATTTCTTACTGAATTTAGCTAATTAAGTCACTGAATAATTAAATTAGTTGAACAACAACACTGATTATGCAGTACGTGCAACCCTAGGTACAATATTTTAAAATATCTGAGCACTTGTAATTGAATAATAATTTCCTAATTTCACAGGAAAAATGCTTCTGTTGTTCCTCAAAATTATTTCATTTCTTCAAAAGCTAGCTGACAAATTATTGGAATTCAAGTAAGATTTATTTTCAGGTAATTATTTCCTGGTCATACATGACATCCTTTGGAGAACAGATATCACTTTGGATCTGAAGAATTTCTGTAGAAAAAATGTCTGGTCTCTAAATCTTTTTTTTACATGACCTGAGTGAGGATAAAGACCATATGCTTTAAGATCTGCAAACATTAAATCCTTTAATTCTTTTAGTAAACATAAGTTTCAATTATATGATTACTAGATTTTCTATTATTCTCCCAACTCTTTTTTATCCCGTTGATTCCTTCTGGTTTTACTAATAGATATTAATTGACAATCTAATCAAACTGGTGCTCTTTATCTATTTGTTCACAGCAATTCATATTTTTACTCCCATTTAAAAATTTCAAATGCTATACAAGTACAGTTTCTATTTATAATCATGCCATTGAGCAGCTCACTAGCCTTTTTGAAAATGGAATAATCAATCTATAATAATTAAATATATGAAGATTGTTTAAGACATTTAAAAACAAACAAACAAACAAACATCAACAAAAAAAATGGTTGAAAGCATTTGCTTTGGGAGTGGAAAATTTAAGAACCAAATTTATTCACAGTGTAGACCAAAGGAAAAACACATAAATTAACTGAGTGTATCTGCCGGCTGTGATATGTATCAAAGTGCAGCAACTAACATATCATGCATTAAAAAAGCTCCAATCATCTTCTTTGATATTGAACACCTAGCAAAAAATTAATCATTTAATTATATATGGTTTGAAATACTATAGGGGGAGAAAAACAACTACTTGGAAGAAGTAAGCCATTAAGTTTGACATAGAAAGCCCTCAAAAGTTTCTGGATCCTGTTACTGAAATTCCTTCATTAGTTAAAATGAGCTGGGAACAGGTAACAGCTTCTTTGACTTTGAATTAAGCTTTTTTTCCTACACCCTGTAAGAAAATGGGAGGGGGGGGGTTTCCAACTACATCAATGGGGCTAATAAAACTAGAAAATATAATTTCCCACAAAAAAATCACATTCACTTACCTTCAGAGCATCACAGGCACAAAATACTTTTACAATACATTGTTACCATGTAAAGATTCTGCAAAGAATGCTAGAAGAGTCTTTGATAGCCTTTTCAAAGTATTTGTATTAAACCCTGTCTGCACTGGGAAAAAACCAAACAAACAACAAAAAACAAAAAACAAACAAAAAAAACCCAAAACCCCCAAAACACCAAAACCCAAGAAAAACCAAACAAAAACAAAACAAAAAAACCCCAACCAAAACCACCTGATTCTGTTTCACTTCTATCCGTGTTTTTTATACTTACCTCCGTCATATTATAAAAGCTATGTCCAGTCTAACAAGGAGTCTAGTAAATCTACAACACAATATAATTCTAAAGAAAGTTCTAATCCAAATGTGTGAGTTTGAATCATTAACATTAAAGTTTGATCAGTGCACAGTCATTCACTGCATATAACCAGTTATTACACTAATTTTGGACTGTCTTACACCTACTGTTTCATTAAAAGACAATTTAGTCTCCCAGAATAAAAGGCAAAGAAGCCCTACCTAGCTAATTTTGTGTGCCTAATGCTCTTGAGAGCTCTAAGTGCTCTTGTCTGGGAAGCACGTCAGAAGTGCACAATCTAAGGCTTTGTACTGAAGTTTCTGGGGTCATTACAGTTCTGCTTCAGCACCAGATCCATCTCTTCATGCACGACCCCTGTGGTTGCACTTCGGAGGATCAGGAATGAAAGGGGCTCAGCCAGCTAGTTGCTAAAGGACAATATGTCCAGGCTATTTCCTATTGTACAAATGCTGAGTAGCTGGTCTGCAAATATTCAGAGGACTTTGCACATAAACGGAATCCGTTCTCGCTCTGCATGCTCTTTTATCTCTTTTAAGGACATGTGTAATATCTAGAGATTCCCAGACTCCTAAGACATTGCTATTCTGAGCATGTCCAGATGTCCCTCAGCGTTTACAGTTTTGCACCTGTCTCTTCTATAAATCCAGCTAAAATGAATAAAATTGTTGTTCATCAACCAGAGTTGCCTGAAGCAATCTGGTGTGTTCTGAACAGATGTAGAAGATCAGGTTTTCTGTTAAAATGGACCACAAGGATTTTTAGAGGTAGTGAATGAGGGCTCAATTATTTTCTTTGCCTGAAACAATCCAGGCTTCCCACTTTCCCCTGGTAACTCCCTTAACACTCCAGGATGATGTGCTCTACAGAAGGATATTGCTAGGAGCAGGGGGCTAGCAGTAAACATTACAGACACTTTTCACATCACATAAATAAAGACTAAAAACCAAAAAGGGCATGTAAATTAGCATGGCTCTCCATCCTACCGATTAGGATGCTCACCCAGGCTGTTCTGTTACCTGAGCCAATTAATGTTTCAGTCTTTATATTAACTACTAAATGTTCAGGAAAACAAAATAAAAATGTAAACAGAATTGTAGCACAAGTTATTTTGTTTCTATTTTGTTTCTCTCATGTCATATACCTTCTCTCTCTCATGCTGTCTTTCTCTCTTAAAAACAGAGCCGTAACTAAATACACAAATAAAATAGCTTGAGCTGGAGCATGTCACCAATAAGGGACACTGAGGAGCTGGTGGTAAAGGTCCTAGCAGGATCTTTCATCTTGGTGGATAAGAGATGAATGTTTATATCAGTCAAAAAAAATTCAGTAGGAAAATTGCATGTCATGTAAATGCAGTATCCCCTGAACCATGAGAGAAGAAGAAAACCCACACTTCACATCTCTGGCTATTGTTTGATAGTTGAAGGTACAGATTATCTTTGGGCTGTGATGGATACTGGAGTTATGAATTCCATGTGGAAGAAAATGTTTTAGTTTAAGAAAAGGACAGGTCCTCTCTGCAGCATTTCTTGTTGACTAACCCTCAAAAGTGATTATTTATTATGTTGGCTGTAATTAATCCTGTATTATGGAATCTATCATTTCTCCTAACTGCTTAGAGGGACTCTCAGGTTGTACTTGATTTTTCAGTTCTCAGACCTAAAATTTAGATTTCTTTTTACTCCACAATTTGGTTAAAAAAAAAAAAATGTTACAGACACTTTATTTTTATTTCAGTCATATCTATAGATGTAGTTTAATATTAAGCTACTGAATAATAAGATAACCATTTTCTAGAACTTCTGGAATTTCAAGATTATTTCAATGAGTCTTCCTTCATTTTTTCAATTAGTTTATTTTGATAACTTATGCTATATCATTACTGCCTTGTGCAAGGATAGGAGCTTCTGTACCAATGTTAGGGCACACTCTATGTTTAAAATGTATAAAAGATTACTGTGCAGTGAAGTTCCTGAAGAGAGGATACATATTGAGTAGGAATGATACTGAAGCTTATGATTTTAGACAGAAAGTATCTGAAAAGAACTGTACAGTCCTTTGTTTTGCACCAACAGGAGACCCTTGAAAAGTATATTAATTACACTTTTGAAGAGTTATCTCAGGTCTCGTTGCACAAAGAACATTGAAAAGATAAAAGCATAAGAGTGTCTGCAGATCATACATTTCTTTGGCACACTTCTTAATTGCCTGAAAAGAGGTATAATTGAGCTGTTAGTTTTGCATGGTACACAGAAGTCTACAAGAAAAGAGAGTTTGAAATGAGAACACTTGGAATACTTCATGGGCGTGATGATTGCTACAATTATTTGGTGATAATATTAATAAGGGGATTCAAATGTTTAGAAAGGCATTCTTTGAATCTCTAACCATTCATGCTGGTTTCTGAAAGTTTAAAGGCATAATTTAGAGTTCTCTATAACGTAAGTTAAAAACTAAAGGAAAAACCTCAGATGAATTTTTATGAATTCTACACAAACTACTTTAAGTAATGCATTTAAAGATCTTCCAGAATTTGTCTTTACATATCAAAAGTGAGGATATGTACATATTTCAGCACACACAGGAAGCTTTTGGCATACAGAGGATCCAGACAGACTGAACTTTGTTCCCTTTGTTGGTTTAGACCACTTGAAATGTGAATTTACTGAAGAAAAGTAGACATCCATATTTGTTTAGAGATTTCAGTGTTGGACAATGACTCACACTGTCTACACTCCCACACAGAAACCACAATTTATCTCTGTTAACCCACCATATTCAGACATTTGCATCTTTTGAGTGACTGACTCATCTGGCAATATGTAGAAACACCTGTATGTTACCTCTCTGATGTATGTACATACAAAAATGTCAACCTTAGCACTTGTATTAGAAGCAGTACAAGTGAAGAGACCAGGATTTTTTTGTGGGTGTGATTTAAAGATGTCCAGTGACAAGTACTTAAAAATGTCATTACATTTGCTTCCACAAATACTGTGTTCTATATTTATATAAACTAGGACTTCTCCCTTATGTTTCAGTTTCCTAAATGTAGCTAACTTGGCATGTATTTGAAGGTTTCACTTTAATGAGGTTTTTCATATACATAGCTATAAATTTCTGTATCAGTATGGAACTGTCTCAACATCAGCTTTGATTTTTTTCTCATTACGACTCTCAAAAGCCACCATGCTTTCAAGATCCTGTAGTGTAAGACCTTTCAACGTGATACACTGCTGCTCAGTACAGTGAGCGATGTTGCATATTTCTTTCCACTGGGGCTTTTCTTTAACTATTGGTGGAAGAGCTGAGGTAGACAAGGGGTCAGGGTGGTGCAAGTAAAAAAATCTACAGTTTTTCCCAGCCATGGGTCGTGTGATGCACTTGATGTTTTCTGTTTGGGAAGGATGTTAGCTGAACTTTGCCTTCTGACACCCCCACAGAGGCACACTAATGCTTCTTTCCAGTTAAGCCCCTGTGCATGTAACTCACCACAAAATTAAGAGACGAGTCTCTGGAAGAAGTTTCAGCTCCTGCTGCTCTGTGAAGAGTGTTGACTGAAGAGTTTCCTCTTAGCAGCAGCTGGGAATAGAGCTGATATTCGAGGGTGTTATGGCTTAAGACCAACCAGCAAACTAAGCACCATGGCAGCCTCTTGCTAAAAACCTCATGGGCTGAGTTAAGGCCAGGGAGGGTTCACTCACCACTTATGATCAAGGGTAAGAAACAGACTCGACTTGGAAAAAACACAAAAATACCCCCAATTTAATTTGTTAACAATCAAAAACTAAAGCAAGATAATGAGAAAGAGAACTACATCTTAAAAAAGGCACCTCTCCCCCACTCCTCCCTTCTTCCCAGGCCCAAAGGCCTTGTTCCCACCTTCTCGCTCCCCAGGGTGGTGCAGGGGGCAGGGAAGGGGGGGTTGCGGTCAGTCCATCACGTGCTGTCTCTGCCGCTTCTATCTCCTCAGGGGAGGGCTCATGGCAGTCTTTCTCTGCTCCAGTGTGGGGTCCCTCTCGTGGGTCACAAACTACTCCAATGTGAGTCCTTCCCACAGGCTGCAGTTCTCCAATAACTGCTCCAGTGTGAGTTTCTTCCACAAAATTCACAGCCTCCTTCAGGCAGTTACTTCCTCCAGCACATAAGCTGCAGGTGAGCTCTGCTCTCCATGGGCTGCACAGGGACAATGTGCATCATCACAGGCTTCAGGGGAATCTCTGCTCCGGCACCTCCTCCCTCTCCCTTCTCTTCACTGACCTTCATGTCTGTGTAGTTGTCTCTCTCACATCCCACTCCTCTCTCTGCTGCAGGTTCTTTCACTGGCTCCTGAGAAACTCACGGCTCTTGGGTGGGGGCTGCACTGGGTCAGCTAGGCAGGCAGGCAGGCAGCTGGCTGGACAGACTGACTGGGCCGGGCCCTGCCCAGGGCTGCACCCCCTCTCCCTGCTCTGTCCCCCCTCTTACATGTGCCATTCACAGAGGTGTTGACTGGCTTAGCCCTGGCCAGGGGCGGGCCCAGCCTGCAGCTGGGGCAACTTCCAGCAGTTTCTCACAGGGGACATCTCGGTCATGCACCCCTCCCCAGCTACCAAACAAACTTGGAGTTGGGGGGACTTTCAGCCATTACTTACAGGAGCCATCACTGTAGCACCTTCCCTGATACCAAACAAAACCCACCACACAAAACCGCAACAGAGGGAAATATGGCAACCTTGTGGAGATCTCAAAAGGCTGAGCAACAGACTGGGGAATATGTCTGCCAAAGCAGAAGAGTTTTGCCCCTGGTTTTAGCAATATTTGATAGGGGGTGGATCTTTCTTGCCATGAAGAGCTTCCTGTCTGCTGGGGCTTGTGTTGCATAAAGATTTTTCTGGACAGGAGGAAATATGAGTGTGTCAGTACCTTACAGAAAAAAGATTCTTCTGGCAATTATAAATACAGAGCAGAAGTATAGAGGGAAGCACCAAGAGGAAGAGAGGGGGACATTGTTTATTGTACTGTACTGATTTGCAACTTCCTTCTGATGCTTTTCATGCAGGAGAAAAGGAGAGCAGACATCCACACGAAAGGTTCAATAGCTGAAACTGCTCTACTTGAGGGCTCAGACGTCTATACTGTCTTCCAATTTTACACAATATTTAGACTTTTGTCTAATTATCAGGGGCAGATGAGTCATTACTAAATGCAGGGACCTTACTTTGGTAGAGACATGAAGCCTACCTTTGGATACCTGCTTTAGTCAGATGGATTAAACCCTGTGATGGCAATAACTGCTCAGTTGTATCTATGAGGCCATTCAGTTAATGAAGTGTCTGGCAAAACCCTGTAGCAGACAGTTGTGTACAACATTTTTTCACAAGATAGGCAAAAAAAATGTCACTAGTGTTAGAGCCATAAGCATTTAAAACAACATAAGTTGCAAGTAGGAAGTACCCAGGTAGCCAGTTCATGATCTGATCTGAATGAAAGGCCATATAGAAATGGATGGTTAATGTATAAAAAAAGAGTTAAACATCTACAGCAAAACTGGGCTTCCAAGGTGAAAAAAAATTGAGCTTCAACCTCTTTGAAAAATGTTCAATGATTTAAAAAAAATGATCTAAATGATCATGATATAAATTTCAGCATCAGAACAGCTGTTGAAACACACACAGAATTACTCACATGAATATATAATAAAGTATATTTTGTTATACTGTTGTAGAAGATTTTTATGAAAAAAATCATGTTTGACTAAGTTATTTTTCGTAATTTAGATTTATTTTGCTGAAGGTTGTAATCTTCATGCAGATGTCATCCGCTTTTCATCACACTCAGTTCCTCTTTCTTTTCTTTTTAAATAACTTCAGAAGAACACCTGCAGTTAACAGGAAAAGACAGACAAGCACATAATGCTTCTCGGTGTGCTGATTTAGCATGAGATTGGATAGGAAAATTTGGTGCTGATTTTACCATACAATTAAACAATGATAAACATGTTGGGGCTAGAAAACAGCAATGTGATACTGAAAAGAGCTGAAAGAGATGAATGTGTAGATCTATAGCACCCGAAAGTTTATAATGAGTTTTATAATTACTATAGCTGATGGAATTTTTCTTGCAGTTTTTGAGTATCAGCTAGAGCTTCTGTATGCCTTCCTGGAAAAAGTCCCAGTGACACTTGTATGTGAAAGTTTATTTCTAGTGCTTGCAGTTTAGCTAGATAGATAGAGAAAACTATGTATAGGCCTAAACTCCCATTTCTGGACAACTGCCATGTTTTATGTGAGAATGTCTGTATTTACTAAAACAGACACTTGAATACACATTATTCCTGTGACAACTAATTACTTTGTAGATTAGTCAAAATGTCATTTCTTATCTGTGACACATGAAAAGAGCAATCCCAAGAAAATGATAAATAAAAAATAATTCCTTTTTTCTGAACTCAAGATAAACTATTTATCACACTCGCAGAACTGCATACTACAGTTGCTGTGAAAACTGCCCAAGTCATCCTGATAGTTGTGGTTTACAGATGCTGTCTTGTCAATACCTCTTAAGCCAAATTGACTGTTGAAGGACTGTCCAAGATGATGTCTGCAATTTATGAATCTGGAGCACTGTTCTTTGTTAAACTCTGTTGTGGACAATAGAAATATTATCTACAACCCTCTGCTAATCAGTGTGAGCTGAGGGCTTCTGTACCTACATTTTATAGATAAAATGTCACCTGTACAGGCAGAAATATTTTTTTTTTAATGTCTGGAAGAATTTAATCTATGGTGATCCACCGAAAACAGTCACATCACATGATTTATTTTGTATCTATGAAATATCTATATTTTTAGTGTGTTCAAATAACTAATTTGGCAGTCAGATGCACATAATTTTATTTTTTTTTTCTGGGATGGGATGTATCAATAACCTTAAGGACTTACAAATCAATTTTGATTAACAGAAGAACAAAAGTAAGTCTAATTACAAGAAGTAAAAATTATATTATACAGGAGTTCAAAGCTTACATTCATTTAATCGACTTTCAATTGTTTCTATAACCTTATTGCTATAAGGATTTATGTCTCTGACTTTAAATTAAAATCTGATTAGAACACTTATCTAGTATATGCACATTACTTTGGTTTTAGAGAATACAAAATACAAAAGATAAAGCTGAAACTGTAAAGCTTGGAAAAGGGTTCATGTTTTAGCACTGAGGGTAAGCAAACACTGAGCCAGAGCCAGACACAGTGTCCTCAAGAACTCTGTTATTAAGTTAGTTGTCACTTGCTCATAGAGCTCTGTGCAACTGCATTTACTGTTGGGAATCCTGAAACTTCTCTCATTTCAGACTTTTTTTTGTTTAATTAATTCTACACGTTCTATCTACCATACAAATATCTATTTTACTGACATGCTATTGCTAGATGAGTGCTTCCCCATCACTATTTTAAATTAATGAAAGCTTGTTCCGGCTTGTAACTTCTAGGAACACCTTCCAAGAGCAAAATTTTTCCTGTGGTATTTCCAGTCTTACAAGAGTTCAACCTCTTTCAGTCTTTAAAGTTATTGCCAGTAACTGTATGAAATCCTCAGCAGAGACACAGTTTAAAGCGTAAAAAATAGAAATAAAATTAAGAAAATTAATCTGTTCCCATGTGACAGCTAACTCCTTTTTTTCAGTATAAATTAGCTTTATATGAGATAATTATCTCATACAGATAATTGCAGCTTTTTCCTACACTTGGGAACTATGTTTTTTTTCCTACACTCCCAACATTCACACAGATGTCTAGAAAGCTTTACAGTGTAGACATGGCTTACAAAATGTAAAGCTATGTAATGCAGCATATGCATTTTTCCCTTTCTTACCATTCTAACTCTAGGACTCTTGCTAGGACATAAATAGAAAATAACACCTTCTTATTTAGACAAAGATATGAAAATTGACTCTGAAAAGTCCTTTAAAAATAACAGTAGTTTCATGAAAATAATTTTATATTCGTATCTAGCCTCTACAGTTCTGCGAAGGAAACAAATAGATAGCCTGGAAACATTGTTTCAGACAACCAGAATACTTTTGTCTACCAGAATCTTGTTTCTCTCTTAAATGCCTTAGTGCATCTCTGATTGGAATTAACTGAAATGAAAGTTATCTAATCACCCTTAAACAAGTCTGTGGTGAGACAGCAGAAGAAATCTGGATTTTTGTCAGTACATTATCCTTTGCAATTTGGAAAATAAAAGCTTCTAATACAGTCTTATCTTTCCTTTACTACAAAACAATTACGTAAAAGATTGCTTTCTGAATCTATTACTGAGAACCAAACCATTCAAAACCAATTCAGTTCTTAAACTCATGTCACTCTTAAAGAAAACAAGGTCTCCTATATGAACAAAACTTTCATTATATTCGTAGTATCAGCAGAACATACAAGGAGCAGTTGATTGTAAACAGAAGGTGTTGTATCCATGTAAAATTAACACACTGAATGGAGAATTAGGTATATTCTGTAGTTTTCTTTTGCAGTTTGATACTTCTGAGAGTGGAAATTCTTGTGCTGTCACTTTTTTTTTATATATATATATTTTGTTGGTGGTATTAAATGTGAAGGAAAAGTTCTGAAAAGAGGTATTCTGCTTTCTGCCTTTTGAACTGTAACATATTATTGTTCACATCAATAAAAGGATGACAGCAACTTGGATGCACCCTGAAGGTAGAACTGTTTAAAATACTTCTTAAGGATTCTTCCTATATAAGTTGGAAGTTATGTAGTGATGTTGATGTTGCAATAGGGTAGTAAGTATATTAAAGGAGGAATACCAGTAAAGCTTCTTCACTGAAAAGGAAGACATAGAAAGTCAGATCCTCTTTAATTGCTGTGATGTTTTTACAGTGTCGTTTCTGCCTTATGGAAATACTACCCTTAGAATGAAAGATGAGCTCTATTTTCCACTCTGCTGGTTACTGAATACATTGTTTAATAGCCAGAGCTGTGGTGAGAGGTGTTGTTGAGGACAGTCTTGTACATGCTTCTGCAGATGCAGACTCTTGAAAGAAGAAAGCAAATAAAGGAAGTTTGTTGATTGTTCTCTAATATGCCATTATAACGGCAGTAAAGAATTATTCATCTGAAAATCCCATTAATTCACACAGAGAAGGAGTAATGTGTTTATTTTAATATGTAAAGAGTTTACAGAAGCACACATAAGAATAAATTTTCATCTCTATCTCCCAGATACACAAAACATAGCAGGTCCCCCCCCCCCCCTCTTTTCTTTTTCCATTTTAGTTATTAGTAGTAATCTGCATATATAACTACAACTGCAAAAAAAGGTGGTTTTACCCCCTATTACTGCTTGGTAAGACTTAGTATACAACATTTACCGTCATAAGTTATTAGAGCTGAACCTGAAATGTTCATTCATAGATCTGAAATCAGCAGTCATGGAAAACGTATTGCACTTATCCCACCAGCTGTTCAGCCTGCTATGTAATTCAATTAAATAATACGAATAGAAATTCCTATTTATAGAAATTTTCCTATTCAAGATCAATGTATATACCAGCGCAAAATTTCTTGCTTTTCAACAGACTTGAAGTATGTCTTTATTCAAATCCAGCTGACTACTTATTTACATGAAGATCTGATACTTTTTTTTATAAATGGTTTACGTCTATTTAAAGCATTCCAGGGAAAAATACATTTCAAAAGTGAATGAACAGTCAAATGCAGGATAAAATATGAAAATCTAGATTTTTAATTAGCCATGTAGGTGACTTAAATCCATCTTTATAAAAATTAAATAATTCCATCAAACACAGCCAAAAATTGCAAAATGAACTATGCTAAAGCATCATCATCATATTAGGAAAAAATTCTTCACTGAAAGAGCGATCAGGCATTGTAACAGGCTACCCAGGGAGGTTGTGGAGTCACCACCCCTGGAGGTGTTCAAGAAACGTGTAGATGTGGTGCTTAGGGACATGGTTTAGTGACTTAGGTGGTGTTGGGTTAGACTTGATGATCCTTGAGGTCTTTTCCAACCTTAATGATTCTATGATCAGGAAAAGCATACTGAAAATGAAACATAGTGTACTGAAAAGTAAGTATTTGGAAATTAAGACCTAGGTAATGGAATTGCAGTAACCACTGCAGCACCTGACATGCAGATGTACTTGATCCTACCCAAACTGGAATTGCTCCAAGGAGCAAAAATAAGACCTGTCATTACAGTCTCTGCTACTGTGAGCCCAGCACCCACAAACAAATTAATCAGAGTATGATGAGATGTAGACAATGGAATGTGCAAGCTCACCACCTGCTGTTGCATTATTGCTGTTATTTACAAAATGCATTCAGGCTGAACATTTGGAGTATTTGGTGGAAAAATTGTCTATGAAATATGTCATGAATGGAAAACACTTCCCAGATCTCCCTCCTGGTAATTCCTTAAAAGAAATTCACATCTTATAAAACAATCCTTGTTACTGTTGACTACCAAGGAAATGAAGGCAACCATTATTTTGTCATGAGCTCTGAGTAAATTCATTTATTCTGAGCTTATTAAGGTAGTATGTCAAAAACTCAAATACTGTATCTAAACCGACAAGAAAGAAAAAAAGGTTAGGAAGAGTTACTGCTTTTTACAATACAAAGTGAAGTGTGACGTAGAATCTGCAGGACTTGGACAGCACTCCTTAGTGAATTTGTGATGGAGGTGAAAAAGAATCCCACTACTCCATACAGAGTGATTAACTTTCTGAATTATAACTCTTTTTTTTTTATCTTTCACTATTTTATTAGATCTTGCTCCCATTGTCTCCACATATTTAAGACACCTGTATAGCATGGAAAGGATAGGAAAATAGTTCTCAACGTTGTCCCATAATAATTTCTGTAGTATGGGCAGAGTCAACAGAGGTAAGTGAATCTTCCAGATCTTTAGGTGTTTTCATGAGTTTGGCTAGAGGAAATGCATGACAGCTTGTGTGGAAGCTTTGTACAGGACAGAGTGCATTAAATGATTAACCAATGAAATAACTGAAAATAAATTATCTGTGTAGGATTAAATTTGCCGACAAAGGATGAGACGGCACAGTAAGGATTGTCAGTGGATCCAAACATGAGACTACAAGCATCTTTGTCAGTTGGTGCTCATTACCAGAAAACACAGTCTTCCATTCCTAATGAGGCAGCTAGCCACCCCTCCCCCCCCACCCCAGGTCTAATCAATGTTTAAGGGTAGATTTTAAAAGGTTCTGAAGGGATTTAGGAACTTCAGATGCTTTTTTTTTTTTTTTTTTTAAATAGGTTTTTTGGAACTTAGGTCTAATTGAAATATGTGTGGTTGGGCTTTTATTTTTTCTACAATTTTAGAGTTCATATCTTTGTTCCCTTCCCTTCTGCAGACTTTAAAAAGGGACTAACAAAAAGGAAATAAAAAATTTATTTTCTGATTATTTTTACTTCCCATTAGAAAACTATAATGTATCCTGGACAGTATTTGGGATTTTTAAGAAAGTTGTAATGAGATACCCCATTGCCAAAAGGAATAGATCAGAGCTTTGCACTGAGACATCTAACCGTATCTTTGCTTCTCATCTTCTTGTTATACTCTATTATAAATTGTAATAGTTTCAGGCTTTTCTCCTCTCCTTCATCCAGCTTCAGGAAATATATTTGAATCTGATTTTTTTTTTTAGACCTCAGAATATTTTGTGGTACATCTGACAGAAAATGTGATTTAGCCTACATTCTTTGAAATGCTCTGCATTCCCCAGGAGAATTTCCATCCATATAACTGATTTGTATGACAGAGAATATTTTCTGTGCTCAACACTTGTGTTTGATATAGCAGTTCAGAGTCCAGGCTACAATTAGGCCACTGTTTTATCAGTGTCTAATGAAAATACGTGTTCATCAGAAATTAATATTCTGAAAAAGAATCCAAAATTTCTTTTTTGCTTACTGTTGAATATTGCTTAAAATCATGAAAATAATTTTTTGACCAGATGTTTATGGATTTTATGCCTCTGGGTTCTCTATCACAATATTTTTTGCAGTCTAATCTCAGAGGTTGTAAACTAGGTTTTGATTTTTTAATATATATACTTTCAAACTAAATATTATCATACTGCCACTAGAAAATGCAAAATTCAGATAATTTTAATGGGAACAGTAGAAGATTTCATTCTCACCACTCCCAGAGTTCAAGCACAAGAAATCTGTGTTCCAAAACCCTGATTATTCAGTGAGTACTGTCAGTCATGAAAATCTAGGACACTAAAACATCAATTCAGGCAGCTCCAAAATCTGCCTAAACAAATTTAAGCCTGGAACAATAAGCTGACTAAGAAATATCCATGCATGAATTCTCCATTCCTGTATACTGTCTTCAATAAAAAGCTGTTATTATCTGTCTAATTAACATTTTCTTGGCAATGACAAAGCTGGATGAGAAGAAATTATGAATTTTGCTTTTTACCACACAGCATAAACTACATAGCATTTGCATAGCACGATCTTAGCATAGCAATAGGAAAAAATGGATTTTATATCAGAAAGACTTTTTCCTCAAAATGAATATTTCACTATCCTTTTAAAATGTTTAGATGTGGAAACAATGATTTTATTTCTGTAGCAATTCAACACACTTCTTTTTTCTGGTATTGAAGGAGGCGGATAGAGCTTCTGTTCAGTTTGGAAACCACAGTACAGAACACAGACATACGGAACATTATTCTTTTCACGTGTGTTGAACTACAGCAATCACTGAAAGGCTCTTTTTGGGTTTGGTTTGGTTTGGTTTGGTTTGGTTTTGTTTTCACAAATGTGTCCTTAACCTCTTACAGTTATCAAACTGAAAGATATTTTGCTGCAGCAAAAAAATTTAGTCAGGACTATACACTTAAGTAGTATTAAAGACATTACACAGAGGTCTCTGCTCAGGTACAACTCATTGCAGAACAAGAAGCCTTTTGGCTTTTTGAAAGTAAAGGCAGCAGTTTCTACTTCGTTTCCTTACAAGGCAGCTAATTCTGAAGGATTTCTGCCAGACAGAACCAGCCAGACAGTACAACAAGCAACATGTTTTAAAATTTTGCAATTATTATGAAAGTTTCACAATTGTTAAATACTCTTCTAGGACTTAATAAAAACAAATGTGCCTAAGTTGATATTACAGTTGTGGTGTTTCTGATGACGGCTACTCTAGTCCTTAGGCAGCAGCTTTTCACATTGCAGTGTTGATAGTCTCAAGATATACAGACATAAGTGAAAGAAAAATAATGATACAAGCAATTTCTGAAAGGCATAACACCAAAACATACTTTTGGACCTGCAAGCCTAAATATTTGTTTAAATAGCTGCAGTAGAACCATCTAATATGAAGATACTCAATAATATTCTAGTGAAGTGTAGGAAAAGCACAAAAGATCATAATGTAAAGTATATCTAGCTCAGTATAGTCTCTAAAAACTTAAGGCATCCCAATATCTTTCAAGTCTTTTCCATATTCTATAATGAGATCCCCAATATGATATTTTCTCAAAAGATTCTCCTGACACAATGAAGTCACCCATGTTCTGATTATAATAATTCCACGTTCATTATAATAAAATTTAAAAAACAGATCACAAAAAAATTAAATCTAGATCTTCATAGACTCCATAATATCATCTGGCTTACCACCTCACCAGGAACATATACAAAAATTTTAATTCTACATGATTTTCTGTGTAAACTTTCCTATAGGGCAATGGCAACATAGAATTATTATTCTTCTTCTGTACATTTAAACTGAATGTGTTAAATCTAAATGAAGATTATGTGAAACAATCTGACCAAGAAGCAATATTTCAAAATTATTTTGTCCAATTTCTATTAAAAATCTAAAAAAAATTATTATTTATTGGGCAATATTTATGTAATTTCAATATGAATTCTTAACAAGTTCAGTTATATTCCTGTGGTTCCTACTATGTCATCTTTCACAGTACAAAGAACATTTTCTTCTAGAAAGTTCAAGTTCAGTTTTATCTTCTGACAAAAACAAATGTATATTCTTTACCTCATATGTAAAACTGGATGGGGTTTAAAGAGCATTTCATTAAAACATGCTTGATAGTGTTATGTTCTCAAAATCGTGGTATGAAAAGATGTATTTAAAAAGTTATAGCAGGGTACATTACATAAACCAAAAATTAATCTTATTTTAAAGGCTTGATAGCACACATCTTTTCTATAGCCTTCCTTTGACTTATATATTTTTTTTTTAATTTGATACATTTCTAAAGTAAAGTTTCAGATACAATAGCCGACAATAGAGCAGTCTACTCACCACACTACCACACGGCACAAATCTTGGCCAAAAATCTGCACAGATCTCTCTATTAGTGTCCTCAAAGTAGTCAGAAAATGATAAATACCAATTTTGTCCATAATAAATGTCTAATATTGGTCAGTAGAAACCACAATGGACTTTAAATGTGAAAGTACTGTAGATATCCACTACACTAGCTTACTAAACAATAAACAGTGAAGAGTAAACTGAGTTGTTTCTGTTTGGAAGAAAACACATAGTCTTGCACTTGTAATACAAGACATACATGATACTTTACAAACATTAAACTTGGATAAAAAGCCAGATCGTAATTATTTCATTCAAAAATGTTGAATTGGTAAAAGATTTAAGAGTAAAGTTCAGGCAATAAAATTTGGAAGAGGTAATTACTTGACAGCAATAAAGACAAAAGTAAAAAAGAGAGAGAAAATATATTAGGGGAAATTTGGCTTTCCTTTAGAGAAATGCATAAAGATCACAATGACAACCAAGTGAAAACATGGTAACATAATTTTCTGTCACTATTGTTGTCTTCAAAGAAACAACCTAGCTCTAGCCTTCTCAAAGAGTAAATGCCACCTACCCTGGCCCTTCATCCTGAAGACCATCTAGCTGATTTACAGTTGGTCTGCCAGCCAAATCATAGAATCATAGAATCATTAAGGTTGGAAAAGACCTCAGGGATCATCAAGTCCAACCCAACACAGCCTAACTCACTAAACCATGTCCCTAAGCACCACATCTACAGGTTTCTTGAACACCTCCAGGGTGTACCACACAGCAACTTGCTCACCCTAACCCCCCGACCTGGGGCATGGGGAAGACAAGTAAAGGGATAAAGGGAAAAAAACCTCATGTGTTGAGATAAGAACAATTTAATATCTAAACTGCAATAAAACTGAAAATAATAATGATAATAGTAATATATACAAATGAGGGATACACAGTGATACTGTTCACCACTCGATGACCAAGGCTCAGCCCGTTCTTGGCTAATGATCCTGGAGCAGGGAGAGACACAAAACTGCAATCCCAGAAAAGAGATAAGAGCCCGAGTGTCCAAGAGACTGAGAGCTGACTGAGAGAGTGAGATGACCCCAAGACAGGAGGAGATGACCCCAGAGAGAGAGTAGTTCCATATAGATCCTCATCTATATACTGGGCATGATATGCATGATATGGAATATACCACTGGCCAGTTTGGGTCTCAATCCTAAACCTGAAGTTGAATCCTAAGTCAATAATTGTGGGCTGCACTCCCTCCTAGTGTCTCCTGCACCTGCAGACACTGTCAGAGCAGAGAGGCTGAAAAGTCTTTGACTGTCCTGGCAGAAACTCTAAACACAGCATGTTATCAGCCTTCTCCTCAGCACAAATCCAAAACATATCTTCACACTAGCTACTGTGAAGAAGGTTAACTCTGACTCAGCCGAAACCAGGACAACAGTTTATGCTATTCACTATCAGCTTCATGGTAGCACTCAAACATCATGACATCACAGGTTTGCCAATCTGATGTCCTGGTAGACACATATGCTTCATAGTACTCTGATCTACTATTCTAAAAACACTAAAACATCAAAATAATTGATGGAACAGAAATAGTGGTAATGAATTAGGTTGTTCTGTTAATGGCGATCTCATTGCTTATCTTGTCTTGATGATCATTATGGTGAAGTCAGCAAATGTAAAGTGTCTGTTGGTAATCAGCCTTCTTCAACAGGCACATTTTAAATCTCTATGGCATGATTTTAGAACATTTTAATAGGCTAGTTAAAAGTAAGAAATATAGTCATGGCATTTGCTAGATGAGCAGCAATTAATTTCACAGATCTTCCTATGCTACTTGCAGTGCTATCTTGGAAGCCCTTGACAGTGCCTGGTGAATATTTTTTTTACCGGACAATACCCTCCTTAGATTCATTAAAGCTAAATTCATTATAATTTGAAATTATATTTTTATATTTATTTCCAAGGACTTGGAAACAGTTTTTGAAAGAGACAAACACATAAAAGGCTAAAGAACATAAGAAAGTTTACTTTGGCTTAGATCAAACTTTCCCTGTCTGAACCTTTTTTATGCAAGTGATCAGAATGACACTGGGAAATTTAGCACTGAAACAGATAAAAGCCTTCAGCTCCAAGAAAGGAATTCACAGTATCAATATTGTGCCATTTAACATAAGAAGTTACATGCTGTAACTAAGGTCACAAAACTCTGCTGTCTGAGCACTGAGATACCCAACTAAGCCAGCAATGAGAAATAATAAAATGAGATATAGTGTTTAGGTATATTAGATTGGGTTTAGACATAGGTATACATGGATATGTAGTTTCTGTCTAACTCTCAAACAGCTTGAAGACACATCCCTAGCAATCAACCTTACAAGTATATCAGTATGTTTTCAGTTATTTAAGAATATTGATATGTAATTTTCAGGTTTGTAAGTGCTTTCTTAGATATGACCTTTAATGATTGATAACCACATCAAAGTTAACATCTTCTTGTTCAATCAGATTTGCCTACAATTGCAGTAACTCATCCAGGCTCTTTAGTAAAGCAGTGTTTCAAGGTCTCAAAGCATAATGGCATTCAGCTTCCTATCACTAACAGCTGCTTTATCTAGCTAATAAATCAACTGATTCTGCCAATACTTAACAATGTCTGAGACAACAGACTTCCCAAATAACTGCAAACACAATTGTGCTATCTACTTTCACAGAACTTTCAGTATCTATGAGATTTCCAAGAACATTCTCACTACAAGAGAATTTTTGCTGAAGATGACTATGCAATTTTGTTTGTAGCAAAGAAACTACTGATACCTAAATGATCATAAATGAGAAAAGCAGGTAACTTCTGTAGCTTTCATTTATGTAAAGTCAGTGCTTGGCATTACTACTTGTTATCTTATATATCTTATAAGGTATCTTATATTCTGCATATTTGAAAATAGTCTTCTAAGAAAAAAAGAATAGGTCATTTTTTACATTCTAAATCTTTATCCTTAAAAAACTGTGCTCTGCATCAAGAAAAAATATAACAAACTATGGGAAAGTATTGTAAAATACGTTAATGTATTTCACATTCTATTCAAGATCAGTTGGTAGATAACAGTCTGCAACACTCATATTTCAGACATGCACTCATAGTAAATGTTTGCTTCAGTAACACAGTTTTGACCTTTCAATAGCTAGAATTATTAAGAATGATGTTAGTAGTTAATTAGTCATAAAAAGAGTCAGGTTTATAAGCAAAAACAGGCTAATCATTATCCATTACATAGTTAATTTTTCAACTAAGACCTGTCCCAATATAACACAGGATTGTCGCTGATGTTACACTGTTTTGGAGAAACTTAAAGGTTGTTTACTTATTACAGCTGAAATTAAGCCATGAGCAAAGTGTAGGAATGAAGTTCACAACATAGATTTTCAAAATATGAGTGGAAACTAGTTGCTATTATCTGTCTTAATTAAGGCAAAGATACCCTTGCAAAGAGGAAGAAAAAATACACAAACAAGTGAAGATTTAGGTGTCTCTGCTTTACTGAATTTTTAATACTTGATTGTACTGTGACTCCCTCTTTTTTTCCTTTACTCCAGTATTAAACATCTCGGTCTCCACAAGCATGTTGAAGAAAGGCCAAGGCTTTTTAACCTCATTTAAGTCTACCATAATTAAACTAGAAAATGTTATCGTCTCCCTTTCTTAACATCATCAGGAGATGAATTTAGAAGATGTACTGCATAGTTTCCAAGATACGGGTGATAATTTTCATAATCAGTCAACAAAAATAGAAGATAGAAGGATAGATGATGATAAAAAATATATGCTCTGAATAAATGGTTCGTTACTTTGCTTTTTCTTCATGTGTAAATATGTAGTTGCAAAGGTGCAGTCACTTGGGACTTGGTATCTGGTATGAGGGAGATAACATTCTTACTGAACTGTGTTGCATAAAGAAAGCTGTGACACACTGCTAAATGAAAGATTGATGTCCCTATGTGCCTTGCCAAAGAGAATATCAGGAGAGAAATACCACTGAACAGAAGAATAAGGAACATTATTTCAGTAGCAGATCCAAATAAAAAAACTTCACAATTTTGTTTAAGAACATGTACTGAATTTTAAGTATTTTTCACTATTTGCTCTCCTCAAAATATTCTTATTGAGGTTGAAACAGAAACAATATATAACATCAGAGGCACATTACACAGCACTAGGACTTATAGTGTTATCAGAAGTTTTGCAATTTTTTTGCTTCTTCTCACTACTCCATCTTAAAATCACTTATACATAACAGCTGAAAACTCTGACTGTTTAACATCAGAAACACTAAATAGTTCCTTAACTCTAACTTAACCTTAACTTAACGTAAAACTAAACAAAACCATCACCAGAAAAGAAAGAAGCTCAACAACAAAAATAAAATACTTTAAATAAAAATGACAAACAAACAAACAAAAAAAAAACCCAACAGGCTCCCTCCTTTCATCTTGGAAATGACTTTTGAATGTCAGTGTGCCCTGCAGAGATGACAAATTTTCTAGAAAGTTGACCTGAACAGCTACCATCTTACTTTAAAGAAGGACATGCAAAATGACAGCATTTTATAAATATCTGCTTTATGTCCAAGAAACTGTGGTATCTCCTGTGCTGTCCTGGGTTAAGCAGCGAGTTAACTTTTTTTTTTTCTCTCTTCTTCATAAATAGCTAGCAAGAAGCTGTGTTTTGGATTTATGCTCAGGAGAAAAGTTGATAAGAAAAGGAATGTTTATAATTATTGCTAGGATATTTCAAGGACAAATACCTTCAGCCTCTCTGCTCTCCGCAGACAGAGCAGGGGAAGGCCTGGGGGGGGGACGGGTCACAGTCCAGCTGCGAGCCTAGGATTTGCTCTTAGGTTAAGATTGAGAACCAGAGTGACCAATGGTATTCCATAACATGCACGTCATGCCCAGTATACAGGTAAGAACTCCCGGAAGAGTGTTCTCTTTTGCCTTCGCTTCCTGATTCCAGTGGCTTTTGGTTTCAGTGCTCTCTTCTGGCTCCACATTGCTCTCCCAAGGCGATGGATCCGGAGGGATCGTTAGCTGGGGCCAGGTGGTCGTTTTCCTCCCACGCTGGTCAGCTCTCAGTTCCGGGACGCTGGGACTGTTATCTCCATTCCGTAAGTGCCTCCGGGAGCAGTGCACCCCCCCCATCTGGGGGAATCATGAGTGTAATTCTGGGATTGTTAGCCAGCAACAGGCTGAGCCTTTGGTCATCGGGTGGGGGGGCAGTATCACTGTGTATCACTCATTTGTATATTTGTATATAGTATTATTTTCAATATTATTGTAGTTTAGTTATTAAATTGTCCTTATCTCAACCCACGAGTCCTCTTTTCCATTTATCCCTTTAATTCTCTCCCCTATCATTAGGTGGGGGCAGGAACTGTGTGAGCGGGTATGTGGTTTGGCCCCCAGCCAAAGGCTAACCCATCACATATGCAATCAGGAGTTAACTATCTTTCAAAGACTCTGTTTAAGGCTAAAGTTAAGGCTTAAGTACCATCTACAACCTGAAGTGCCTTTCCTCTTCCCATCTATCTAAAACAGGAAAAGGATATTAAAAAAAAATCCACAATATTCCGGCAGGAAAGGTTATCATACTTGTGATACTTCCAGTACTTGTAGGCTTATAAGCTTTTACTTCTGTGTTTAGTGACTCATGGTACCTTGATACTTTCAGATTATTCTTGCTTTAAAAACCTGGTTGCAAGTCTTTCCTAAATATTTTTTGTTTAATCAGTCAGTAATATCTGAACAAGTTTAATGTTTCATATTCCAAGGAATGAATGATATTTTGTTTAATCTAGAACTTTTTGAGTTATAAGCATCAAAATTAGGTATATTAGAATATTTTTCTTCATAAAATCTGTAACACCAGCTTTCATCAACACTAGATCAAGAACAATTTATAGTTAAGGAATACACCTGGCTTCACAGAGAATTTATTTTAGCCCAATTCATCCACTCTGTTTTTTGCACCAGGATGACGAAACAGTGGTAAGGAGGAGATAAAACATTACGTTGAATCCATAAGCCAAGGGTACTTTCAGAACTGCATTATGCAGTTAACTTTTTGGATGACTTGAATCAAGATGGTCTGGTAGTCTACTTATAGTTTCAGAGAAAGGGTCAAGGTTTTTGGTTTGGTTTTTGGTTTGTTTTTTTTTTGTTTTGTTTTTCATCCTGCATTGTCATAGGTAATAGTTAACAGTTCTGAATAGTTACAAATAATCAGGTTTAGCATAGAGTCAGAATTCTTCAGGGTCTTTGCTCTGAAGAACAAGTAACATCCACACATGAAGTTGGAGATACATAAATGATATGTAAAGAGGTGAAAATAATCAAATACCACAGTTAATCATATGACAACACAGTAGGTGATAGAAGTAGAACCCACCAGAAGGGTCAAAAATCACAATGCCAGAGAGTCAATGTAATGGCTCAAAGCACAAAATCTAAGTGTCTGTAAATGACCTTTTTAAAAAAATTAGTTTGTTAATTTTCCATTCAAACCACTTTTTCCCTCAGTGTCCCTCACTTTATACAAAGGTTTTATCCCTGACTTGTTCTGAAAAGTGCTAATTGAAAACCATAATCGCATTTATTTATAGATCATTAAATCTTTGGGAAGTCAATAACAGAATTCACACCAACTTCAACAACAAGCTGTTACCCAGAAGTGTCATCTCATGGGATGGTGCATACTAAGAATTTCACACAAAAAAGAAAGCCAGGACTGTTCTTGAATGGTGCTATTTGAAGGCCTGAATATTTTCAAGCTGCTGATAGTTCCCATTAGATCTTTGTATACATAATATTCAGATGCTGCTAGAAACGAATCTCCAAATGTCTTCTCTTCCCAACGACTCCACTATTGCCAAAAAAAGGCTGAATATATGCTGTGACATGTTACAAGGAAATACCTTGTTTTAAGACACAAACGATATCAATGCTAATGCTATTGCTACAGTAAAACAGGCACAAATGACTTGAAGGGCAGCAGATACCCATCGGGTCTCGAGTAAAGGTATGTGCATTTTTAGGGAAGATGATTAGATGACTCTACCTTGTTGGTAAATTACCTGAAGTTCATCGTGGATGCCCCATCCCTGGAGGCACTCAAGGCCAGGCTGGATGTGTCTCTGAGCAGCCTGGTTTAGTGATTGGCAGCCCTGCATATGGCGGGAGGGTTGAAACTAGATGATCACTATGGTCCTTTTCAGCCCAGGCCATTCTATGATTCTATGATTCTATGATTCTATGATAAGTTTTCTTGTGGCTATTTATTTTCAGAGAAAAAAACAAAAAAGTTGTCTAGGTATGGGTCTATCCCAAATTTTATTTGGTGACACTGTCTCTTGATGTAGTTCCTATACACAACAGATAATAGGAAACATTCAGAAAAAATAACCGCTACCTCTTTTTTTTCTTTTTTTTTCCCTTTGTATGGTCAAAGTACAAAAATTAATCCTAAAACAAAAGAAGTGTATTATATTAGCCATATACCTGTGTGCACTATCATTCAGATTAACAGTCAATTTCCAAAATTACTTTTAAATTCATGCAGAATTCTTTATGGTCAGCAATGGGGTTTATCAATACAGTCTAGTAAGCCTTACTGTCTGCTTTAAGCTTTCTCCTGTCTTCATGAAACTCCACCTTATGCCTTCAAGCATGGCAAATGCTCCCATTTTTACTGTTTTGGTAGTAGATCAAAAGGTAAGATGCAATTGTATGCAGTTAACCCTAACAAATGCATACATATGGGGTTTTTTTTCCCAGTTTTAACCCCTACCATCATCCATACATTTGTAGCTTCAGAATAGATTACTGCAAGGTTATCTGCAGGGCTATAATTTTACTCAGTTTGGAAAATTAAACAGATTCAGAATTTTAATAACCTAAGCACCCCTTCAATGTAGAAGAAATAATTAAATTTTAAATAATAAAATACATAATGGTATGAATGTAAACTTTTTTTCTGATCTGTTGGGTGTCAAATGGCTGAGACCTTAGCATCGGAGATACTCCCACTCGTCCTATACAAGGCAAAGGGAGTTGTCATTAGCAGTATTCTTGGTCTAACATTCAAGGTCCATTTTAATTTGAAGTAAAGGATCATCCATAGAATATTTCCTGGGAGAAAACATCGGATTCCAAAGTTTGCTTCCAAGGATTTTGGTCCAAAAACTTTTCAGTCAATTTTCCTTTACAGTCCTATTTGTCAGGTGAAAGAGAGAAACCAGATATGTGAGGGGAAATAAACTGGAAATAATTTCAAAATATGTTATGTTTACAAATAGAAATCTCCTTGTGTAGGTCAATTTATGATGAAAATGGCATCAGTCCTAGTGAGACATAACTACCTATGAGATACTGCAGCAAGATTAAGAAACAGATCCAAAGATTTAAGAAACAGAAAAATTATCTTTGAAGACGAAGAGTCAGCATGTCCACAAAATGATTTAATAAAAAGATATAACACCATTGAAAAAAGGTTTTGTCCCCTTGGATTTGAGACTATTTCTCAAAGATTGTGTCAGAAAAGTCCACAGCCATCATTCTGGCAAATCTCCCTACTCAAGGATAGCACCTACCTTTTAATAACTCTCGTGTGCAACCTGTGTTTTCTCAGTATTTCATTAATTTGTCCTTAAATAATTAACCAATTCAATTTGGGATATAACTCTGTGCCTGTTACTAAGTACAAGCATTGCATCAGCTACAATAACTTTAGTAACAAGACACCATAGGAACACAACTGACTAGCATTGGCTGAGCTTTCCGTGCCTGGAGCCAGTAGGAAGACAACGACAGATTCTTGAGAAATGAAGTAATGGATTAAAATAGCTAACAATAAATTTTATTTGTTTATTAATTTATTATTTACTAACTTGATACATACATGTAAATAGATTGCATAAATAAAAATTCCAGCTTCTTAAAACTGTGTGTTCAGTAATATTTGTAGGCAATCACAGATAAATATAGCAACCTTTTATTTTGAATTAAACTGTCAAAGGTGAAATGAACTCAATAAATTAATGAAGTTCTAATCCATTTCCACTTTATGTTCAGAGCATTATGTCTGAGTCGTTCTGGTCATGTTCCGCTGCAGACACACAAGACTGCAGTATACACCAAGAAGACAAATTTTCATGCTTACCTCATTTAGAACATCCTTGACAGCAATTTAAGAAAAGCAGCAGGGCTTTGAAAATTATAATGAGAAAGGAAGATAATTTTTGTAATTTTTGTTGAGCACTACCACTGGGCACTCACCATTGATTTCATTTCAGCACTTTGCAATGACTTGCCGCCACCACTGTTCTTTGAGCTGTAATTAAGGTACAGTTACTGCGACAATCTTGTCATTTCAGATTTTCAGATTTTTCATTTTTTAGCTTTATATTTTGATGAAATTCCTCCTTATCAGCCCACAGCTTACAGCTAATAGACTGTAACAAATCTAAATGTCATACATAATGAATATACAGCAAATGGATAGCTGGCTAGTTCTAACTTTACAAGTACTGAAAATTAATCAGCCATCCCTGGATGTGGAAAACATGTCATTCTATTCCCCTTTCCACAGGTTCTCTCTCAGGACCAAGTAGTCCCACATTTCCAATAAAACACCAATGCAGTATATCTAGACTTATTTGAAGAAATCCCCTCATAGTGGTATGTATTAGTCACCTCTGCATTTCCATTAAACAAATTGCTTCAGGAATGATCACAAAGCTGCTAAAATTAAAGTGACCATGACAGGTATTCCTCGTATTGTTGTAATCAAAATACTTGTCTTCTGGACAAAATGTCTGCAGAATTGATACCTGAATTAGAAGACTGGTAATAGGATCCAATTCAACTTATCATAAATTTATTATAACTAAAGACTGTGAATATGTTAACCCCTCTGAGTCCCCAGGTCCCATTAGTAGTACCCAGATACTGAATTAAAGCCAAATACTGAGCAATAAGGGCAAATTCATAAGCTTGTGTTTTGAGTACGGTCTGTTCATTGATGTCTTCTGACTCTGATCACTATGCAGGATATATCTCAACTATTTCATTTAGGGTGTACCAGAAAATGATGCACTGAGGACAAAACTAAATCCTTTCTAAATAAATTAGACTTTCATTGTTAGTTCTATATGTTTTTCTTTAGTGTATTATTGCAGAATGTTTCTAGATAAAACACATTGGCCTGATCATCTTGATTCAGAAATTAATTATATCAATTACAGTAGGTACCTCTGTGAGAAAACGCCTGGAATTACTACTGTTTCCAAAACTTGCTCGCTCATGCTCTAGCAGTTTAATTGTTGACATATCACAGAAGTGTGGTGAGTAGAGGAAAGGGGCTTGAACAGTACAATGCTGTTCTAATTCACTTGAAAGAATTATGGTATCAAAAGTTACAAAATCCAACATAATAATAGTAAAACTACTAAAAGAGTTCACACAATTATCTGCATCCATTTTAGGCTAAGTTAAACCTAGTTTAATCTCCTGTGCCAAAAAAAAAAAAAAAAAAAAAAAAGGTTTAAGGCTGACATTTATTTTTTCACATTATAAATAGGACATTTTTATCCTTAAGTTGTCAAACACAAATACATTTGGTATAAATTTTGATTCTTGTAGAACACTTCTTGTTACCCGTAAGAAATAGTTTTCTTTTCCTGTTTTGCTTAAATTATTCAACTAACACTCTTCTTCTAACACCATCCTTACAGCAGTCTACTTTGGGTAAATTTGTCTTGTCTTTACATCATGAGAATAATAAATTCTGTGTTAAAATTCTACATTCTTACCAACTTGTGTGCAGACACAGTGGAAGAAAAAAAAAAAACAACAAAAAAACAAACAAACAGACAAACAATCCAGACAAAAAAGAAAACAACTCCAGAACACGTTCTGTGCAAAAACAGTTTGCACTAATTTCTGGATTCCCGTGAATCGTTTATGTCACACCTACAGACCAATTCTATCTTCATTCAAGGTAATAATTTTTGTTTTCCACAGGCAAAAGCTAAGGCCTAAAGAAAATTTAACTCCTATTATTCGTCAGATAAAATGGACAGTCACATCATTCTCTCTCCAGCTAGTATCATCAACTTAAAGTACATAAACCTAGGCTGTGTGTGCTATAATGTCACTGGAAGATGGAAGACTTTTTCTTAAGAAGATGCATTTATACTCCAAGGCACATTACTTGATCTATCTGCAGCAATATTGCAGCACTTAGGTATGTCAGTATTTTGGACTAGAAATGTTTTAGAGGTGCCATTTTTTCTGTATTTACTTAGATGATGCCAATGAAAATCAAAATGTACACTGTTCCAAAATAGCCCAACAACTAGAAATTTAAATGCACAGGATTAATGGTTACATTTCACACACATAGTGCTGTTGTCTCGATGTTTGTGCTCTTCAACAGATAAGCTGGTCTCTTAAAATGTAAACTTGCTTCTTTCAGTTGTATCCTTAGACAGGATAACACAGAGAAATCATAACACTGCAGTTCCTAGATAGATCTGAACATCTTATCAAATGTCCTTGGCAATTTTACTCCAAAAACTATTCTGAAAGCAGGCTAACTAAAAAAAAAAAAAGGATTCAAATGAGTTGTCTGTGACTATATGAAAAGTCACTAAGCTAGTTTAGATTGTTTAAAGATATATATTAATGATATATGCTGGCAGTATTTTTAGTAAATTATAATAATATTTTCTATTAGCATTCTGTGACAGATGCCCATTTAGCTGCTTTTTTTTTTGTTCTCTCTACATAACTTTCACTTTGGTCCCAGAAGCTGTGCCTGTGATCAATCATTCATATAGGTGTGTGTAAACCCATCTCCTTTATTCCTTCTTCTTAAAATATTTTAGAGACTATTTGGCAATACTGTTGTAAGTCTGTGAGGAGTTTAAACAACTAGAAAGTGAGTAATACACTGTAACAAGGAAATCTAGGATGCTTATAAAAACACTCTATGAAATGCCAAGATCTGAGATTGACTGATCTTTCTGCTAAAAAAAAAAAAAAGTGTGTGGGAATTGAAAAATTTCTGTCTCTGACACAGCTGTTCTTAGTGACTTCAGAGCAAAGAGACCAACTAAAATTTTGTCTCTGTGAAATCAGTGGGAATTTCCTATTAACATCAAGGAACCCAGAATGACACCCTTTATTCTTATATTCTGGTTTTCTATCAATACAGTGAGGGTAGTAACACTATATTTACCATTCCATTTGTCTATTTGGATTGTTAGTTCTTCAGCATAAGAATGGTTTCTCACTACACACATCAGAAGGAGATCTTGATTAAAGCTTCTAGTGCTACCCTAATGGACACAGTTCATAGAACCAAAAGACATAGGCAAGTGGAATGTATTTTAGTCAACTACAAAAAGACTGTTCTTTGAATTTTTTTAGTGGCACACAATCACAGTAACGACAATATATATCTTTGCCTGGAGAAAAAAAAATATCAAAGATAATTCATTGTATGCTTCCTATTCTTTTGTCCAGGTCCAAAGTGCTTTTGATGTTAATAGATAAATGATAGGCCTTTGTATTTCCAGAAATTCCTGAAAAAGTGAAAACCTATTTGTTTCACAAACATTCAAGGATGGTTATGGATCTAGTCTTTAAAAACAAATAACAGGGAAAATTAATTTAATTTATTGCTAATTAAACAGAACAGGATGACAATAAATAAGAACAAATCTAAAAAACACCTTCTCCCCCGCCCCTCCCTTCTTGCAAAGCTTAACTTCACTCCTGACTTCTCTACCTCATCGCAGAGGGGAAAGGGAAGATGAGCTGCAGTCTGTTCATAATGCTTT
>NW_010133144.1:722-13566 GCF_000699245.1 Pterocles gutturalis | reverse complement strand
TCTTCCCCTGCTCCAGTGTGGGGTCCCACCCGCAGGAAGACAGTCCTTCATGAACTTCTCCAACATCGGTCCTTCCCATGTGCTGCAGTTCCTCATGAATTGCTCCAGCATAGGTGCTTTCCATCAGGTGCAGTCCTTCAGGAACAGATTGCTCCACTGTGGGCCTCCCCCAGGGTTGCAGGTCCTGCCACCTCCTGCATGGGCTCCTCTCCACAGGCCACAGTTCCTGCCAGGTTCTTGCTCCTGTGTGGGCTCTCCATTGAGTCACAGCTTCCTTCAGGGCACAAACACCTGCTCCAGCACAGGATTGTCCACAGACTGCAGGATGGGTACTGGCTCCATCATCGTCCTCCACAGGCTGCAGGGGGACAACCTGCTTCACAGGCTGCAGGGGAATCTCTGCTCCAGCACCTGGACATCTCATTTTCCTCCTTCTTCAATGACTTTGATGTCTGAAGAGTTGTTTCTCTCACATATTATCACTCCTGCCTCTGGCTGCTGTTGCGCATTTTTCATTCTTTCTTTTATTTATGTTATCACAGAGGCACTACCACCGTTGCTGATGGGCTCAGCCTTGGCTAGCAGAGGGCCTGTCTTGGAGCTGGCTGGCACTCACTCTATTAGACATGGGGGGAGCTCCTGGCATCTCACAGAACCCACACTTGCAGCCCCCCTGGCTACCAAAACCTTGGCATGTAAACTCAAGACACTAGAGTTAAGTAATTATGTCTTTAACATTTTGGAAAGTCAAGATAATACGCCTGAAGAAACAATCTATTATTTCCCTGCTGTAAATAGATAGCAAAATTTTATTTTCATAAATAGAAGAAAGGAAGTACTTTTGGAGTACTTCCTTTCTCCTTCTACATTTGAATACAGGTTACTAATAGTAATAATTTATGGTCATTCTTTGGCTAATATAAGAGCAACTACAGACTATTTTACAGTGGTATCAGGAACAGATTTTTTTTTTTTACCAGCAATAGCTCATACACACATTGCTTCATCTGAAGTAAACACATTATCTGTTATCATTTGCGTTTGGTATCTGTCCTTCTCTTATTGTACGTTGCTGTTACTGACTGATTGATGATGTTTGTCAAACTGTAAATATTATATTCTGTCTCTGTGTCTCATTTTGTTTTTTATTGCCAGATCTTTCCAGGAATTATGTGTTACTGCTATATAGATGCCTTTCAAAGATGGGATTAGAGTAAATGATCTGTAAAGTCCCTTCCAGCACAGTTTTAGTTTTAGAAACAAATCAATTGTGGTAATGGCTGTATCAGGTTTCTGCCTGTGATATCTGCTCTGCATCAAGCAATCATGCAGTCTTCGGGCTTATAGAGTATTAGGAGAGTGGAGATAAGTGCAATTGGACTTGTGCTATACATAAACATGTGCTAAACATGCTAAACAGGCACAGTATGAGATTTCTGGTCATATGATAGCCAGATACCCAGAAACCCTGGGAAAAATCTAGAAAAGGAAACATATCTAGATGAGAAATATGATCACTCTAGTAAAGGATTGTCACTTAAAGTAGTCATTTGATATCTTTCATAGCCAGTGAAAAGAAATAGTTACTTCTTCACTATGAATTTCCTGAGCCTAAAGTAGGTCTGTGAAAAAAGTCAAATCCTTTAGAGAAGTAGACTTTAGGATAATTAATTGAGAACTAAATGTCCAGACTAAAACCACCAAGAATTAGATCCCATGGTGGATAAATGTCAAAGTGTGTGACTTCAAACCAAAATTTAATACAAAGTCTGTATCAGTTGGTGCATGTGAAATTCAGACGCTAGAACAAAAGACTAGTGTTGAATTATACAGTGTAATTTGGCAAAACTGTGACATTATTATCCTTTATATATTATGTACTGCAACTGTATACGTAACAAAAGCAACTCTAACTAGGGTCATGTATGTCTGTAATCCACCAATAATCACAGTCCTGACTAAATAGTTCTTAGAAAGGAATGGTAAATGTGAATGTCTAAATTGCAAAGAATTTTACCAATTTCTGAGCACTTCAGGAAAAAACAAACCAACCCACAGATGCTCTCTATATTCTGCTCTGGAATTACTTAAACTAGACCTAGACACTGGTGCAATATAGCACTCTGTAACAGCATTGTTTCACTTTTCACTTGTCCTTCGTACACTTACAAAAGCACAAAATATAGTGACCTCTGAATTACCTAGGTGAGCAGTTGCTACTCTGTTTCAAAACAGAAAGACAAATTCTAGCTGATTTCAACAACTTCAAAAATAAAGCTATTGCAAGAGTGATGCTTAAATATGGCTTTATAAGCTCAATTTTGAATATCTGGGTTTGAGAATCTGTCCTATGTACAGAATGATAAGGTAATCATATGTTGACTTAAAATATTTGCCAGATATCTCTTAAAATACAGTGAAATACAGAGAAACAGAATGAGAATGAAACAGAAAATAGTTCTTGCAGAGAAATAACCTTCCTTTCACACAGATACTTTCCTACTATCTGCTACCTCTGACCCTTATCCTTAAAAAAATGACCTCCTATGGTGAACAATGTATATAATCAATCTCATGCTGAAATAACTTCAGAATGTGTCCAGGCATGCCAGGAAATAAGTATTTTACTGACTGTACCCACAATCCACAATATTTATATTTAATAAGCAAATAATAGACATGACACTAAATTGCTAGAACTACAAAGACAAGAAGTCATCCATGAAATTGTCAATTATCTGACTCTCCCTGCAGTGCTAAAAGGATAAAGTAAAGATTCAGATCACACATTGCTCTGTATCAATCTCCAATTTATACATTCCCTCTAGCTCAGCCTCTTTAACCTCTCAGAACCAGTTCTCCCCATGGTCATTTTCTTTGAAAAATAATATTTAACCAATATGGTTAACCCAAATGTGAGTTCACCTCAAACATGCATTTCAGACGAGGTTCTCAACATCCATTATTCTCTTTAAAAAAAACATTTTCTGCTATTATAGGAAACAGTAGAAGAAAAAGAGCACTTTTGTTGGATCTGTGACTCAAAGACAAAGGTTACTCAAAACATGAGTATTACTATTTACCTTCTCAGAGTGAATCCCTCATTCTTATCTGAATTTATTAGTACTGAAAATCATTAATACTTGCAGTAGAAATATGAGTATCAAGATACTTTGCAACTTTCTTCCTTTCCCTCTGGCAATAATAACCTGCATACCAATATTACATATCTGCTGCAACCTAAACAAAAAACTGTCTCTAAATAGCTAGATATTAGCTATTAGATATTCTTAGAACTGGTGTTAGAGCTGTTCCAATATTTCAGCATTTGACAACTTCATTTTTTTAAGAAGGAGTAGTGGTAGTCAGAAAATGCTAATGCATCAAGATTAAACTTCACTGTAAAAATGTCAGTTATGAAAGTTGAAAAAGTCTCTGAATACAAGCTGAAAATTCTTACCAAAACAGGAGGAAAAAAAAGTGAGATGAGATGCACGAATTCTCTTCTGCTATAAACAATTCAGGTCTTTGATTAGCAATTATCCCACAATCCAAGTGAATGTTTCAATTATTGGACATGTGACTGTACTGAGGAAGGTTTTTTTACCATTATCTGTTCTTGGTATCATCCCTCTTGTGTAAATCATATTTTGAAAAAGAATGTCCTTTATTCATCTGGGACTGAGTTAACTTTGTTCATAACACCTGGTAAAGGCTGTTTTGGATTTGTGCTGAGAAGAAGGCTGAAAACATACTGATGTTTAGAGTTGCTGTCAAGGCAGTCAAGGATTTTTCAGTGTCTCTACTGTGCCAGTGTCTGCATGTGCAGAAGAAGCTGGGAGGGAGCACAGCCCCAATTACTAGCCAGGGATTCGACTTTAGGATTAGGATTGCGACCCAAATCGGCCAATGGTATATTCCATATCATGCACATCATGCTCAGATGACGATCTATCTGGAAGTACTCTCTCTTGGTCTGGGTTGTCTCAATTTGGATCGCTCCTCTCTCAGGGTCGTCTTGGTCTCTTGGATGTTCGGGCTCTTGTCTCCATTCCAGGGTTGCAATTTCGGGACTCTTCCTGTTCTGGGATCATTAGCCAGGAACAGGCTGAGCCTCGGTCATCAGGTGGTCAGCAGTATCACTGTTTATAACTCATTTGTATATTTTTATTCCTGGGAGGGAGGAGGGTGAGCGAGCGGTTCTTGTGGTGTTCTGCTGCTAGCCAAGTGTTCACAGCCACAACAAAGATTCAGTTTGAATCTTACCTCTTTAACAGTTCTAGATCACAAAACCTTTTTTTTTTTTTTTTTCGGTAGTTTAATGAATGACCATCACCAACAGAAGGTGAAGGAGATGGTACAGACACTCAAAATTCACTTACCTGAATTTTTCCTTTCAATTTTTCATGATTTTTTTGGGGAGGGGGAAATTTCTAGTTTTGCCCTTCCAAAGAAAAGGAGCATTTCTTAAATTTCTAAGTTTAATGGATAAAAAAAGTACTGCCTGCCCAGAACTGATAATATTGCAGGGGGGCAGGAAGAAAAACTGTACAGGTTTCAAATGCAGGACAGTTTGAGGTATTTTAATTTTGGCATTTGAAACTAGTTAATCAGTTCTGTCTTCAGTTTTCAAAAGCAGCTTCACTGAGTTTGGTTTCACTATTTAAATGGAGTAAGTGATCTTCCACTTAGTTCATTTGCTCTTTTTTTTTTTTTTTTCTGTTAGGTGGAACAGGATTAAATAAGTACAAACAGTGGCAGCCCTATGCTTTACAGTTCTTCAGGATCACAAGAGAATCTTTTCCAGTAGACATCTGTGCATGTTTGTCACAACACGAGCTTAAGAGAATAAATATCTGACCAATCAACAGCAGGCTATTCTTTATAAAGATAACACAAGTTGAGAATATTTAACTGATATACATTGGAAAACAGTAAAAAATCATCATTATCTTGTGAAGGGCCTTGTAACTTTCTCCCGTGTCTTGCTTTTCATGCTCAGCCCAAATTGTCACATACTTGTCTCTTCAACTTCTGGGATAACCAGGGAAATCCCCACTGCGGGCTAATGTAGAGACACATTATACCTCCTCTTCCGCTGTGTGCTGTTTCTTTTGTTATATATGTCCAATTCTGTTGTGTTAGAGTGACAGGCTTCATGCCAGCACTCATCAGCATTTAGCGAAAGAGAGATGTAAGACTCAGGAAGATTTTACTGAGAATTAGAAAGCTTTACTGGGGATGGACCTCATGATCACCAAGGTAAGAGTCAGCCCTGACTACAAGTACCTGAATAAGAATGTATAATCTGTCTTTTTGCTACACAAAATCACAGAAAACTGACACATATAGAATATAATTAACTACTTACAGAAAACAGTCATTAATTTTTTTTGATAATGTGAAGTTTGTGTACAGTGTGATACTTGTTCTGTCAGTTCCTCGTCATAAAGTAACAAGTATATAGAAAAAGTTATATCACTGTCATTACTTGTTGTAGCTAAACAATGTACAGATTCCAGAAGCAGAATGCCTTTTTCCCCTACAGCTTTTTCTACAGCTTTTTCATCCTCACTGCTGTGTGAATAGGAATATATATTCCCTCACAAATAAAGTGTATTAAGTCAGGATACTTTGATGCTTCACAGTGCTTTCACATTTAATTATTTCTAACATAATTCCAAAATGTGTTTATTTAATGAGGGATAGAAGCAAATCAGATTTTTGGACTAATGTGTCGTTTAAACAGAAATATTGTTTCTTCGTTTCAATAAATCCCTTTTTGTATGAAGAGAAATACACATTTGCACATAGACTTAGTCATGGCTCTTATCTGAAATACATTTCTGAGCCTCTGTTTCCTAGTTCCTCCTGTTTATATTTTATTTACAATGACTAGCTTTTTTACCACACTTTCTCCCTTCTACTTCATCTCTTGATAAATGACTAATTCCCAAAGCAAATTCCACAGGTCCATCATATTAGCAGCTTTCCCTGGACTTCTCCAAGCATTTACTACTTTGATTTGAAAATCCATCACAGTAAGAGAATGCTAAAACATGTAAATCACTCCTTTAAAATACCACAGTGCTGTTAATTACTGTCTTGCTGGTATCATGTGTTTACTATACCAGAGTTAATCACAATTTTATTGTTTATAAAGGTTTCATTACAAAAAGTCTCTTAGAAAATATCTGCTAGTCTTTAAAACCATATAGTGTAATAATCTCTCAGAGGAATGTGTCTACCTAAGGTTAGCTGGAAAATGCAAAAGATTAATTATCATCCTGAATCACAATTCAACCATCTGTTATAAGAAGGCAATGCCCAAACCTGAATCACTCAGAAAATAAGAACATTGTTACAGAAGCCCCAGTATGTTTTGCTATAATGCTTAAAGAAGTAATAGCAGTATTATTACAAACAAACTTAATTTTCAAACAATGATAGTATTTCTTCTTTAAATGTTAGTATATTATATGGCACGTATAGTCTATCTATATAGAGACTGCTATATATTGAATGCATTAAATGATGACTCTGGCATTCCACATTCGTATACACATTATGTGTGCTTTCAATTTATATATAGAGAGAGTTCTATATGTAATTTGGAATTTTAACATCTGTGTATATAAACATACATAATATACACAAGCATGCCACCTGTTGACAATTGACTCAAAATACCCAACTCATCCAAAACTTGTGAGTGAGGCTAGGACTTGTAAGTCACTTTCAAAAACATTTCCAATAATTCAGTCAATCCAATAATGAAGTTCACATTTTGATTTTCAATAAGTACTTCACCTGTGACAGAGAGTATCTTTTATTTTTCTTTGTTAATTATTTACTGCGTGTTATTTTTAACACGTTATGTTTTACATCAAAAGGCTGTGATTGGGTAAATTGACTCCTCCTGACTGCTGACTGTTTGTGGAGCTCGTGGCAGGGGGTGATGGCCTGTTCCCCAACAGTAATTAAGCGTGGTTGGCTGGGATAAGCTCCTGGACCAAAGGCTCAGAATGAGAAAACAATAAGTAAGAAGCCTGCAGTCCAAGAGAAGCAACAAACTCAAGTTTCTCAGGACTCATGAAACTCTCACTTCTGAGAAACTCCTCAGGCTGTCTCCAGTAGCAGCTAGCATGGCCCAATAGCAGGAGTCCTGTGGAGCAAACTGGTGCTAAGGACCTGGTATCCACTGTACATACTTCAGCAAGATTTATTTCAGCTTAAATTTTAGTCTAATTCATGGACTGAAAGTACATTAGTAGTAGGAACATGTGCTTCTGAAATGTATCTTCCAATTTAATGTAATTTGGAAAAAAGAAATCTAATTTGTATACTTTCTGAGAACACTCTGTGAATAAACTAAAGCACCATAAAGCTGACCGACACCCTGCCAGTCCTGAGCAACAAGTACAGTCTCCTGGCAAGCTCCCACGAGTTTATATACTGAGCACGACACTATATGGTATGGAAGACCCCTTTGGCCAGTTTGGAACAGCTGTCCTGGCTATGCTCCCTCTCAGCTTTTTGTGCACCTCCTCACTGGCAGAACATGGGAAGCTGAAAAGTCCTTGAGTTAGTATAAGCACTACTTAGCAACAAACAAAATGTGTTATCAACATTGTTCTCATATTAAATCCAAAACACAGCATTATGCTAGCTACTAGGAATAAAATTAACTCTACCCCAAGCAAAACTGAAACCAGGACACAAGTCAAGTGCCTAAGGTAACAGGGACAGTAGGGATTCAGATTGCACCAGGTGATGACACCTAACTGTTGCCTTTTAATGCTGTAAAGAACAAAAAGAATGGAGCAAAGACTCATCCTGCAAAGACAGAGCAGAAAAAATAGTGATTGTATGCAAATCTTCCTAACTCCAGTCTGTGTTAGCCAGCAAATCTGAGTTTTTATATTTAAATAATTACTTGCTTTAGTTTACATTTTAAGAAAACCTAGCTTTATAAATTCCATGTTCTCCTGGTGTTTTGCGTATGTTCACTTAACACAAAATATTCTGGAAGATCTACCTCAAAACCTGGCTAATTTGGGATGTATTTGACCAACAGTAACAAAAGAAAAGTGTGAGGAGTAAATAATTGGAAAAAATTGAATAAACTTTGGAAAAAAAATAGAAACACAAATATGTGGAAAAAAGGAGATGGAACATACGTCAAGAGTAGTACTAAAGTATTCTGGATTGTCTCCTTCACATCCTCCCTAAAAACTGAGACACTTAATTTGCCCTGAAAAGCCACATTATGCCCTCACTCTTACTGACATGTTCATTGATATAGAACTTGTCAAGGAATGATGGTTAACCATGCAATTCTAGAAGCCCACTGTGCCACATCATGCCATCATGCTCATTCCACATTCACAATTATCCCAGTTACCTGTGAGGATGAGTGAGTATGATAAACATTACCTTCATCTGATTTTTAGAGGGTCAGTACACTAAGACCAAGGTGTCAGACTTGGCAAATGGCAATTCTTTTTTAGTGGGAGCAACATTAAAAATTAAAAATAAGCATTTATTATTTTTAATTGCTCATTTTTTGCTATGTAAAAGAGAAACACAAGTGGAACTCTATTTACCATTGCTTCCTGTTAAATGCTCAGATATTAAGTTAGCTAGCACCATAAAAATGTCCATGGGCAAACAAATAGCACCAGAAGGCACTCATATACAGCAATGTTATATGACCTAGGTTTTATGATCAGGGACTAATTTACAGCCTGAACAATAAAACTTCTCTGTAAGTCTTCAGCAGACGTACCAAACCCTAATTCCCTTCCCTTTTCTCAGTCATACTAATTTTTTTTTTTTCTGTCTTACCCTTCAAAATAAACTTACATAGCTAGAATAGCCCAAAGATGTTACACCTTGGTCCAGCTACTTCTTGCGTTTGTTTGATGGCCTATCATTATTTACAGAAATAGGCTACAGGCACTTGAAACAGCAATGCCATTATACAGAAAGCTAGTCACAAAAACACCAATAATGCATCTTAGTATGAGTTCTAACAAAGACATAGATGCTTACTTGTTGTTGTCTGCTGTTTGCAGTTGCCTCAAGATAGTCATAATATTTCATAGGGTCACCTTCACAACCTTTTTCTTCCTGTTTATAATAAAACATAGCTAAGGATGATTTTGGAATATTAAAAGCTTCAAAGGTAAATAAGCTGTATTAACTGAACTATAAGAGAATGGAAAAATTCAGAATCGTCACTTTTTTTTATTACTTTAATCTTTTCCTACCCTATTGACACAATAAGGAAGGCTTCATAACAACTGCCGTCTGAATTGCTGTGGTGCTCCAAGCTATACATTAATCTTCAAAGCCAAAGCATTTCAAGTTGTGTTTCCAAGAAGGATAGTGTGGTGTTACTAAATCAGTGATTCCAGTTCTGTAAACATCCTTATGTGATATTTTTTTATTTTCCTCCTGAAAATGACCAAGGAAAATGGAGAGATTTTTGTTCGTAAGTTTTGTCCCATATTTCAAATCTTACTATCATCTGCAAATTGAGATTTAAAAAGATTAAAATGCCAGATATTTACAGCCTTTTTAAGTTTTAAAATGGCAATAGCTATAGTTTTATAAATAAAAATTCATGTCATGTTTCAATGCATTTTAATGACTGTTATTATAAATCCAGTATAGTGCTAGATTATTACTAATGTAAATTCATGCTTTCCTGATGGGAATATAGTAAAAACAACAACAACAAAAACCCCAAAACACTGCAGGCTGAAGGAATAACTTATTGTAATTTTTTTTAAGCAATGTTTCCAATTAATAGTCAGTTAATTAGTAATTAAATATGTTATGATTAACTATGGAGAAGAAAAAAAGTAAAAGATCCTGCCAGCAGAGGAAAGATGATGACAAATAAAGGAGTTAATGATCAGAATCCAGGGAAAGAAAAGGCTGCTGTATCAATATTGAGCAAGAAAATAATGCAGAAAAAATAATAGGTGGTGGAAAATGAGAGAATCACAACAATAACGATAGAAAAAAGATGGGAATGGGGGCTTTGAAAATGTTCAATTTATAGAGGATATAGCCCTGTAAATAAGATATTGCCACCTCTAGAAACAGGCCTAGAAACTTTGTATAGCTCAACAGTGCCTCAGGACTTGTTAGACTTTGTCAGAATTTCCAGACAACCATGGATTTTTAAAACCAAGTGACAGCTACTAACTTGTATTAGCTTTTGCTTAGCTTTGTGCAATTAAGTGGTTGACCATTTGTTGTTATATCTACATATTTCTGTAACTAGTACATAGTAACTATAGATAGTGTCTCTGCACAGAGTGAGATACCTATGATCCTAGGAAAAAAAAAAAAAAAGTGATATATAAAATACAAGATTATAACAGTGTAGTTGAAAGTACAAATACCACATCACACCAGAGGCCCAAGGGCTATAAACAGAAGTAAGTGGTCACTGCAGAAAAGTAGCCTTCTGAGCTGGGTAAAACTTGTTTTAGGGATAACAAAGAAAACAAACAATTATGTCATACATGTAAAAAACTATGTATAATAAAGATCAGCATTGTGAGTAAATGAGAACAATCAAGCAGGCCATGTTAGCAAACTTACTAAATTGACTCCAGTTAAACCCACAAGTGAGAGCGAAAAGCCCCATCCATCGATGTCATACTTCTTCCAACAACTAATTCTTAACACTGACAATTCACTGCAACAACACATTTGAAAGAAGGTGAGCACAAGACTAGAGAAAAGGGTAGAAGTTCAGCGTATAACAGTTTCACCTGTTTATTTATAATGAGCTGCAGCTGGATAACCGAACCTTAAGTGCTCATATCACTGTAAGTGAACTAATAGTATCTCCTTGGAGGTTTTTTTCATTTGAGTCTTTGTCCTGGGTTCAACTGAAACAGAGTTAACTTTCTTCATAGTAGCTAGCAAGTGGTTATATTTCGCGTTTGTGCTAAGCAGGCGGCTGAAAACATACTGATGTTTGTATTTGTTGCCAGGACAGTCAAGGACTTTTCAGCCTGTCTGCTGTGCCAGTGTCTGCAGGGGCAGGAGAAGCTGTGAGGGAGCACAGCCCCAGTTACTATCCTAGGATTCAACCTTAGGTTTAGCATTGAGACCAAAATTAGCCTGTCGTATATTCCATAACACGCAGGTCATGCCCAGTATATAAGTGAGGCCCTCCGGAAGTTCATCTGTTTTTGTTCCAGACCCTTTTTTTGTTCTGGATCCCTTCTTGCTCCACATCAGCTCTCTTTCCAGGTCGGCACTCTCAAAGTGGTCCCTCTCGCTGGGTTGTCTCCCTCCCTCAGTCAGCTCTCAGCCTGGGATGCTCAGACTCTTATCTCCATTCCAGGAGTGTGGTTTCAGGACTCTCCCTGCTCCGGGATCATTAGCCAGCAATGGGCTGAGCCTTGGTCATCAGATGGTGAGCAGTATCACTGTGTATCACTCATTTGTATATTTGTATATATTATTATTTTCAGTTTTATTGTAGTTTAGTTATCAAATTGTTCTTATCTCAACCCACAAGTCTTTTTTCCCTTTACCCGCATCCCCGAGAGGGGTGGGTACTGAGAAACCGGTTTGTATGGTGTTGGCTTCCAGCCCATCACAGGTAAACCCATCACAGTCTTTTAAAAACTTTTTTGTTCATGAAAGAATAAAGATTTGCTGTCTCTGCACATCAACTGTGTTTCTTTATCCCACAGAAATTGTCTGGGGCATAGCGCAAGAAGCAGAAAGGAGTTCTGTCTTTCCAGAGGGAGATGATACATTTGTTATTACTCTCCTTGAGTTGTCTGGCTGGAAAGACTTTCAAGAATTTTAGGCACAAGTGATGTTTTTTCTGTCCTACATGAATACATCAAATGGTGCAGCAGATCAGTAAAGCTCAGCAGACGACCTGAGAATAGGGCTTGTGACGAAATTCTGAAGATGTTTGACTACTAGCTGTATCTATCAAAATAATTTTTTTTCTTGTTACATAGGTTTCCACTGTTTTTGGAGTATGGCATTTTGGGACAGAGTGTGGCAAGACTTATAAAAGTTTTAAAATGAGAAACAAGGGAGAACACAGATGAAGACAACTATGACTTTCATGCCTGACTATAACAAGGGATACAGACATCAGATAAATGAGGATATAGCAAAGGGTACAGAAGTATTTTCAGGTATGGTTACCCAAATAAGTACAGAGTAAAGTTTGATATTAATGTGATTAACAATCAGACAACACATGATACAGCTAATTCAGCAAGAACATTGGGTAAGATCTAAAATAAACAACTCATACAAGGTGACAGAATACCAAAATGGAGAAACTAGTTAATGTGTTGCAATGCACGAGAACAAATGTTATAAGAAGAATCTTCATGACTGGAATGTTATGTTAGGGCGTAAGCCATTGCAAAAAACCTAAAATAAGTAAAAGTAGTTGGAAAAACACTTATGCTAAGGAAAAAAATAAAAGATGATACAAAGATGGAAAACCTGATGTAGCATAGTTAGCCTTGACTAGAATTATTCAGAGGATAGACTGTAAAAGAGGTTTTACTCTTTTAATGTAGGGATCTGCTGTAGGTGCCTATTTTAGGATACAGATACAGTTAGATGTTAATATCACCAAAGTGACAGCATCACTGTCTTCCTGTTTAGTTATTCCAGTTTGCATATAAGATTTCGAGATACTCTTCTCAGGGAGAGGGCAGGATAATGATTGTGATTATGTCTATATTGACAAATCCTTTTCTTCCTGTTTTATGACTCTCTGTCCCTATTATCATCTATAATGCATATTTGTTATGAATCCCCAGGCTTTATCGGG
>NW_010133144.1:0-691 GCF_000699245.1 Pterocles gutturalis | reverse complement strand
AATATTCCCTGCTGAGACAAAAAGTATCCTGGCATCCACTTCACACTGGGATTTCTATGTACAAGTAATCTCAACAAGATGGTGCCAGATTTAGTTCTTTCTAATCTGCACAGACATACAAAGATACCCCAGTACACCAACATCCCTTATAAAAAAAACCTCATTATATGCAACAAATATCCTCGGTGTTATGCTATGAAGTGACTATTCTGACCACCTATGCCACAGTTCTCTCATTACTTCATGCACTTTGAACTTTAAATAAAAAGTCACAAAAAAACACACACACAAGTTAGTAGAGTCTCAGAGCTAACAGGTCAAGTTCTATGTGTTCTGTACACAACCACCTCACTCCATGGAAAAAGATGGAACTCCAAACCAGAAGGAGTGCTTATGATTTTAGATATACATGGATGAAGTTGCTTGAAATAATCAGATAAGCTTTAAAGACAGTCTGTAAAGCAGGGTCTAGAAAACAAGTCTCATGCATGATTCCTCTAAATGTGATTCTGCTTCACAACTGAAGAGTAACAGATCTTCTTCGACCAAGGTCTGATGGAAAGCAGAATCTGCTGCTTGTTTTGCCTACTCTCTAAGACTCCTTGCTGCCCTTTAGGCAAGACAGATCGAAATGTATTAATTTGGAGAGGTTGGTGTAATCTACTTAATACTAAATATATATATATATAAA
>NW_010133143.1:18265-40130 GCF_000699245.1 Pterocles gutturalis | reverse complement strand
ATCCCAGCTGGACCCAGGACAATTATTTAATCATCAATGGCTTCCTACCTTCAAGTCTTGCTCTCCTGGATGTTTTGATCATGGGCCTTGTTAGGGAAGTGAAGCAAAGTTTATTAGCTGGGATAGGGAATTGCTGCATACCTGGATTTTATCACAACACAGATTCAGGAGATTAGTTGGTCATGCAGCCACACCCAGGAAAAAATAGTTCTGGAGTCTTGACGTGCGTGTAGATAAAGATACTCAGAATACTTAATTGTAGGTGGTTTTTTTAGAAGTAAAGATGTAGTTAGTTCAGAAAGTCATTGTAAATTGGACTGTAATGGAAATAATTGTTTGCTACAAAAGGTACCTTAAATAAAATCAGCACAGTATGGACTCTTTTTTCACTGCAATATTTCTTTTCCAGTTATCTATTTCTATGGGATGAATCAGAAAAAATCATATCAATTTAGCAGAGTATTCTTTAGGAAAAATACATTGAAATGACAGTGTGCTGCATCCTTACTTTGGGAATGGAAAATGGGTCTTATGAAATTCTTAAATGGTTGATAACTGATCTGTATATCAAGCAACACAGATTCATTAAAGTTACAAATAAATATATTACTGACACATATATACTAAATAATTACAAAACACTAAACATGCTAGGTTATGTTTAGTAGTATATCACACAGTTGAATACATTTAATAGGGTGTCAGCAAGAGCTTCCTCTGCCCTTCTCCAATGCTAACCAATGTTTCAGGATTTGACTGAATAAATCGTCGGTGGTAGTGTATCTTCTTGGTACCAGACAAAATCAGTACAGCCAGCAGGAGCAGATTTTACCAAGGGTTTTTTTTTTTCCCCCTTATGAATTTTGGGGAATCTTTGCTGAAAGTAATTAATTTATATAATGGGTTAGACCTTTTAGGCTTCAGCAAGAGTTAGCATATAATGAGGTGAGAGACAAATTTACATTTCATAATTGTGTTAGTCATTTGCACTTGAAGGCTCTTGCAAAATTAATTTAACACCGAAAGGTTGCCAAACAGCAGAGAATCTTATAGTAAAATATTTTTCCTTTTAAAAAATATTTTCCATACATTAATTCAAAGAAAGTATCTTTATGACAATTGAAGACCCATGAGGTAGGTAAATTTGGTACGAAATTCAACTAGCACTGATTGAATTTGCAGACCCTATGAGTGATATGAATCCTTTCTAATTTTAGCCACCTATAAAGTAGCTAAAAGAGTATCTAATCTATTACCTCATTTAGGCTCAGCATAGTTCATGAAGAAAGAAAAGGAACTCCAGAGTGCAATTCCTCCCCATCCTAAGGTGGATGGCTACCATAATCGGGATGAATTGCCATTCAGAGTTGTCTGTCTGAGAACTATGGCTTGCACGGTTAAAGTATCTTTCTAATTAATCAGTAATCTTAGATTTGCCTCCGGGATAAAATATGAGGAGGTGCCTATCTGAACCCACTGATTATCCAGATAGCTTGGATAGGTGAAGTATTTGACTTTTAGATGGCTAAAGTAAGATGAAATGAATCCTGCTTTATGCTTTGCAAAGATGGCACTTTGACAGGAATTATCTCATTATTATGATACTGCAAATTATCATTCTTGAACATATAGAAAGGAGAATATATTATGCATTTTATTTCCCCCCATCTCAGAACATCATTAAGGAAAAATACAATTGCATTGTTGTCTTACATACCTATATAAACTAAGCCATCCAAGAGATATTTTAAAACAATATTTATTTACTTATTTATTATTGAAGACTATAGATTTGGTGGAATTGTAGCAGCAAGTTATTAATGATGCATAAAGTACTGCATCAGCAGTTAGAAGATAGAATAAAGCTAGAACTTTGCAATTTTAATATTGTTATTATTTATTGTAGATTTAGAAAAGCTGAAACCAGTAAAGCCAAAGAAGCAGGGAACATTCTACCTGAAAGAGAAAACAAAAGAAAAAAATCACAATTTTTCTTTTGTATAGATTTTTTTTTCTTTTTTCATTATTCTTTGTATATATGCCATCTATAAAGACATATGACTGTAATATGAGTGTTCACAGACCTGTGTCTGCTCAGTGGAATGGTTTATGTTACGGTGCATTTTTCCACAAAAATAGTTATGGGTGTCATCTTTTCTCATGTAGATGAAAGTTTCCTAAGCCCGATATTTCTACTTGATCCATAATGGTTCTTAAAATGATACTTTCTTCTGTGGTTCTTAAATGACCGATGACTATTGCTCATGCCATACAGAAACTCAGTTAATTTATGCAGCTGAACCACACCAGGCAGAAAGATGTCAACTGGGGGGAAAAAAAAAAATAAAAAAAAATCCTCATGATAGGAATAAAAGTCAGAGAATCTATGAAATAGTTGTTTAAAGAATGTTCTGATACTCAGCTTCAGATAAGTAATGCTCATTGCAGCCTCAGAAGCACACTCAGTGCTATTTGTTGCACAGGTGCTTTGTTCTTGAGCCTCCTAGGATGTGACTCGTCATGTATTTATTGTAGAACATCATTAAGGTGTATTAAAGTATATTTATTGGCATTATCTGCCAGATAGAGAAGAAGGGGATCCCTTCCATGCCATTTGTTTCAAGTCAAATGACAGCTTTCTGAGGGCAATTTCCCATCCTCAAGGAGAGTCCTTCATCAGCAGTCATGCTGGTTTGAGGCGTCTTCTTGAACCAGTGATAACAATACACAAGTGTCATAAGAAAGAGGAAGATGATTCTGTATCACTGCCGTAAATGTCATTCAACTAAAGCCCACAAATAAAGAGAGAGGGGAGATGAGTTCTCACAACAGAACATTCCTGTCTCTCTAATGTGCACAGACTTCTGATATGAACTTCTGGTTGCAGAACAGAATAGCAGGGCACTTCTGAGAGTTTCAGGAGACTTGGCTGTTCACCTTCCTCTTGTTTTCACAGTACGTTATTTGCTAATTTGGAAACATATCGTTGCTGCATGCGTGGGATAAGAGAAGGGAGTATTTTGTTGCTCTCTGGACAGATGTTTTTCATGGTCACAGAGAAAGCTTTTGCGTCGTGTGAATATCCTGTGTTCAGTGTAACAGTCTGTGTTCAAGAGCAGCACTTATCGCTCATCCCTTAGGATTAAAGTAGACTGATTTACATGGCTTTCATGTAAGAGAAACGTACCATTGGAACGGAAATGGAGGTTTTCTTTCTTTGGATGGTCACTGCAGATCAGTGTTCTTGCTTCTCCTTCTCCCACCCTGTTCTCTGTGGACTGCAGTCTTCTTCTCCTGAAGAGTTGTGGTCACATCCATTTTGTCACTACTAGGCAAGTGGCCAGTTCAGGAAATGGCTTGATATGTGATCTTCTTTTGAAACTGGATTTGGTAGGGGATTAAAAGGCATCTTCTAAATTGAGTAGAGAATAGGGCTGCTACTTTCAGTTTTTAGTGGATGGCTGTTGTGGTTTAACCCGGCAAACACCTGAATACCATGCAGCTGTTTGCTCACACTCCCCCAGTGGGATTAGGGAGGGAATCAGAAAAAAGGTAAAACTCGTGGGTTGAGATAAAGACAGTTTAATAGAATGTGAAAGGAAGGGAAAATAATGATAAAAGAATATACAAAACAAGTAATGCACAATGCAGTTGCTCACCACCTGCTGACCGATGCTCAGACAGTCCCCAAGCGGCTGCCACCTCCCCCTGGCGAACTCCCCCAGTTTTGTTGCTCAGCATGTTCAGAATGATGTCATATGATATGGGATATCCCTATGGTCAATTTGGGTCAGCTGTTCTGGCTGTGTCCCCTCTCATCTTCTTGTGCACCCCCAGCCTCCTTGCTGGCAGGGAAATGGCTCAGCAACAACTAAAACAGCAGTGTTTTGTCAACATTATTCTCACCTAAATCCAAACCACAGTACTATACCAGCTACTAGGAAGAAAATTATCCCACCTGAAACCAGGACAATGACACACAACTTTTGTTGCATTTCTCTCCTGTCCTTCTTTTATCTCTTCAATCTTTATTAGTAGAGGGTGAGGCAGTCCTATCAGCAGTTCTGGAACCAACTACAAAATTTAGAAGTGAGACAAAAAGTGGATAAGAGGGAGAGAACATTACAGCACTGTCTTCCAGATTACAGAAGGAAGGTTGCCCAGAACTGGACATGTTAGCTGTGTCAGCATTGCTAACTATGCAGGTCTAGGGAGGCGTTATCAGACCACAGGCCAAGTAATACAGTGTGGCTTGTGTCCACACCACTTAGGACTGTCTCTTTCTAGAGCACAAGACTGCATTCTTTTGGTGTACGCCTTGGCTGGATGTGTACTCTTGATATTACGTGAGTCTTTTTTTAATGCATTTTTTCAGTCTGCAATAATATGAAGAATGCATCACACCCACCAAAATGAACCCAAAGTGCTGTGCTATATGCCCAAGGGTGTTAGAAGGATAAAGGGAATGGGAAGCTTTCTGGAGCAAGAGAGTGGAGAGTGGTGAAGCTTACACATTTTCAGTGATACTGTTTTTTTTGGAATGGTCCCTGTAGTACACCTGTTTATAGAACCACACGAGTCATCTTGGAAAGAACTAGTAGGAGCGATCTGAAACAAACCTGGGAGTAAGATATTAGTTATGGGTCCAATGGTCAATATGCATATATAAAAGGAGATACACACACATTTATCTTGTGTAACTATTAGGTCAACCTTAAACTAACTGTAGACATAAAAAAAGAAAATGAGACATCACTTCCAACTTGCAGAGGTATATTCAGCTCCTGTATAAGATGTATGTTTTCTTTAAGAGTGCATTACTTTCACCAGAAATTTGTTCTGTGTTATAGAGTGTATTCATGCAGTTGATGTTAAGATGATTACATAATTTTAAAAACATATCTAGTTGCAAGAAGATAATCTCTGGACAAACAGATCTCTAGAGATCTAGACCACAGTTTGGTCTAATTTTTTACAGTGGAAATTCAGATACAGCTGTTACAGGTCAATAATGTGGATGTTAGAAGTAAATTTTTAACTAAGAAAACCAAGCTATACGGGTGAAATAGGAAAAATAATGATGATTGGTATAACAGAGTGGATTGTTGAGCTTGTCATCATCAGCTCCCTCAATAGAAAATTAAGTGACAGAGGCACTTTTTGAGTGTGATTCATGTCCCCATAAATATTTTGGCATGATTCATCTTCCCATAACCATCTAAAACAGGTCAGATGAATCATGCCTTAAACATCCCCATAACTTTCTACTGTCAAAAAAAAGAGAATATGGTATTTAGCTGAGGTGGTAGCTGAGATGAATCACCACCCTGTATACTTGTGTGATAGGTGTAATGAGCTGATGGGATCTTTTGCTGCCTTCTTCTCCGTGGGTTTTGGGTTTGACATTGTCATTATTTAGTAAACATCACTGTTTTCATCAGCATGCAGACATTCAAGGTTATATACGAACTGAATAGTATAAATTGGAATGCTCCATAAAGAGCCATATACTTTGCGTTGCAGAGGTTAAATGTGTATTAAGAGCTGACATTGCAGGATATCTTACTGTAGGAGTATAAGAATATAAATCAGGTTCTCATGCAGAGTCATTAAAAAAAAGCAAAAAAGGGCAAAATGTTTCCACATATCCTACTAGGTTCCACAGGAAATAGTTCATTTTGCTCAAGCCTGGCTATCACCAATGCTAATCAGACTGTGAACAGATAAAGGACCTCTTTGCACAACTATGAAGCATGTTGGTAAGATGTAAAGGATGTTCACTTCAGAATTGTTTTCCACAGTGTTTTCACTGATTGGTTTCTTTTTGTCAATATCCACATTCTGAAGTGCACTAGTAGTTGTCTTTGGATTTGTAGAGGTAGCAAAAGACTGAAAAGGGTGAATATATATATATATATATATTTGTTAAGTAGAAAAGGGGGAATCTAGAGCATTTTAGGCTCAAATTATGTAGAGAGCTTAGTGGTTCCCAAAGTAAACGTGAGTTAGAGAAGCAATGCTATTCCAAAATAGGTTAACAAAACATTTTTGAAGTACCTAGTCAGGCAGAGCTATTTATGACTTTGTAACTGCTAAACATATAGTACTGTTTAACATCTTTGTTGGCAACATGGAGAGTGGGATTGAGTGCACCTTCATCAAGTTTACCGATGACACCAAGCTGTGTGGGGCAGTCAACACACACTGGAGGGAAGGGATGCTGTCCAGAGGGACCTTGACAGGATTAAGAGGTGGGCCAGTGCAAACCTTATGAAATTTAACAAGGCCAAGTGCAAGGTCCTGCATGTGGGTCGAGGCAATCCCAAGCACAAATACAGGCTGGGTGGAGAATGGCTTGAGAGCAACCCTGAGAAGGACTTGGGGGTATTGGTTGAGAAGCTGAACATGACCTAGCAGTGTGTGCTTGCAGCCCAGAAGCCAACTGTGCCCTGGGCTGCATCAACAGAAGCATGACCAGTAGGTTGAGGGAGGTGATTCTCCCCCTCTACTCCACTCTCGTGAGACCCCACCTGCAGTATTGCATCCAACTCTCGGCCCCCCAGCTTAAGAAGGACATGGACTTGTTGGAGCAGGTCCAGAGGAGGGCCATGAAGCTGGTCAGAAGGTTGGAGCACCTCCCATATGAGGCCAGGCTGAGAGAGTTAAGGTTGTTCAGCCTGGAGAAAAGAAGGTTCTGGGGGATCCTTAGAGCAGCCTTCCAGTACCTGAAGGGGGCTACAGGAGAGATGGGGGGGGATTCTTTGTCAGGGAGTGTAGTGGGTATAAACTGAAAGAGGGCAGATTTAGATTAGATATTAGGAAAAGATTTTTGACTGTGTGGGTGGTTAGACACTGGAACAGGTTACCCAGAGAAGCTGTGGATGCCCCATCCCCAGAAGTGTTCAAGGCCAGGCTGGATGAGGCTTTGAGCAACCTGGTCTAGTGGAAGGTGTCCCTGCCCATGGCAGGGGGGTTGGAACTAGATGATCTATAAAGTCCCTTCCAATCCAAACCATTCTATGTTTCTGTGATACAGCTTGTCCACTTAAGCACATAATTTGGGCAATTTAGACTTCCCTTTTGAAGTCTTTAGTGTTAAGTTTGACTACATAGAGGCAGAATGGGCCCCCTTTGACTGAAAGAATTGGGACTGTTAATTTTAATACAAAGAACAGAAATTTATAACAGTTTTCAGAACTAAGATTCATCACCTAGCTTTCCTGAACTAATCATCCTCTTTCTCTGTATAAGCAGAGGAGAAAAGCAGTGTGATTCATCTTATTTCCATGTGGACACCTAAACTAGGTCACATTAATCATGCCATTGTCCTCTCTACTGATTAGCTCAGATGTAGACTCATCTACTTTGGATGCATTTGGATGCATTTGGTCTTTGGAGATGTCTACAGTCAGGTGGGGAGGATCTAATTTGAAATACCTAGAAGGAAGAAGCAGTAAATATTTTTTTCTCATTGGTCAGTGCAAATGAGAGTATGGCGAAGCACTGGAATGATTTTATTGGAGGTTGTGGCCTCTCTATTACTGTACATTTTTTAAGAATAGGTTAGACAAAAATGTTAAAATATGAGACCATAAATCTAGTTGAACCTGCTCTGGGTTCAAAGGATGGACTAGAGGTCATCTCATGTTTATCCTAGCCCTGTGTTTCTGTGTGCTTTCATTATTTAGTGAGAGATATTCCAGTCCTACATAAGCTAGCATGCACAGCTGGAAAGGGAATGAGGAGGTAAATATCCAGTTTTTAATGATGGAAGAAGTGCGTATACCTTGTCACATTGCATGATGGGGCAGGTCACACAGCAGGGGGGAAATCACAGTGGGATTAGAGTTTGGAAGAGATACATATTTCCAGCAGCTGTTATCTCCAGCTCCTTCCTGGAAAACTTGACATGCCTTGAGAACGTGTGAGTCAGCAGTGTTGCAGCAGGAGTTGCAAAACAGGGATTAGCAGAGCATCTACAAATAGTGGTAGGGTGAAAGGCTGTTAGCACCTCCAGTAAAACTGTATAGTAAAAGTAGATTATGTACTGGTTATAATCATGATCTCTCTGAAAGTAAAAAAAAAATGTGGCATTTAAAAAGACAAAATCTCTTTGGTATATTTGGAAAGAATTTGGTGAAGTTTAAAGAGTATTAAGATGTAAAGCTTAAGGGAATAATTTGATGAACCCTTATTTACATAATTATTTGTACTACAGTAAACATAATTGATTTATTTTTAAATCTAATTTCTGTTATTCTTTGGTCCATTGCGTGAGCTCTAACTAAACATTAATAGTCATTAAAAAACATCTTGCCAAACAAAACCAGAAAATAATAGGTGAGATGGTCTCATGAAAAAAGTTGGATTGCTATTAAAGAAGGGGATTTCAAAAATTTTCATAGAGTAGACTGCATCTTGAAAACGTACATAGACTATATAAGGAAATCCAGTCTATATGAACAAATCCAGGTTTTGGCTTCTTGTTCATTTGTGACATGAAGCCAGAGAGCTGGACTGAAGGATCAGATGGGATTTACCCCTGGCCAAGGCCGTTTTACCTGATACAAGCTGCAAGTGCAGTAGCTCCCCCGTAATGTTACATGGAAGCAGGGGTAGGCAACTCAAGAGGACTACAAGGATATTGTGAGGTTATGCAGGGAGAAAATCAGAAGGGTCAAAGCCCAATTAGAACTTAATCTGTCTACTGTGATAAAGGACAATAAAAAATATTTCTATAAATATATTAACAACAAAAGGAGCAATAAGGAGAATCTCCATCCCCTCTTGGACACACACAAGTCTACAGGGCCAGATGGGATCCATCCAAGGGTACTGAAGGACCTGGTGCAAGGGCTTACCAGGCCCCTTTCGATCATTTATCAGCAGTCCCAGCTAACTGGGGAGGTACTAGTTGACTGGATGTTAGCAAATGTGGTGTCCATCTACAAGAAGGGCTGGAAGGAGGATCCAGGGAGCTACAGACCTGGCAGTCTACCCTTGGTGCCAGGGAAGGTTATGGAGCAGATCATCTTGAGTGCCGTCACGTGGCAGGTGTGGGACAACCAGGTGATCAGGCCCAGTGAGCATGGGTTTATGAAAGACGTGTCCTTCTTGACTAACCTTATCTCCTTCTGTGACAAGGTGACCCACTTAGTGGATGAAGGAAGGGCTGTGGGTGTTGTCTACCTAGAGTTTAGGAAAGCCTTTGTCACCATTTCCCACAGCATTCTCCTGGACAAACTGGTTGCTTGTGGCTTGGACGGGCGTATGTTTCTCTGGGTAAAAAAACTAACTGTATGGCTGGACCCAAGGAGTTGTGGTGAATGAAGTTAAATCTAGTTGGCAGCTGGTCACAAGTGGTGTTCTCCAGGGCTCAATATTGGGGCCAGTTCTGTTTAATATCTTTATCAGTGATCTGGAGGAGGGGATTGAGTGCACCCTCAGCAAGTTTGCAGATGACACCAAGTTGGGTGTTGAATGTTGATCTGCTTGAGGGTAGGAAGGCTCTACAGAGGGATCTGGACAGGCTAGGTTGATGGGCTGAGGACAATTGTATGAGACTGAACAAAGCTGAGTGCTGGGTCATGCACTTGGGTCACAGCAACCCCCTGCAACACTACAGGCTTGGGAAAGAGGGACTGGAAAGCTGCCTGACGGAAAAGGACCTGGGGGTGTTGGCCAACAACCAGCTGAATATGAGCCAGTAGTGTGCCCAGGTGGCCAAGAAGGCCAACAGCGTCCTGGCTTGTATCAGAACTAGTGTGGCCAGCAAGACTAGTGAAGTGGTTGTCCTGTTGTACTTGGCCCTGGTGAGGCTGCACCCCGAATGCTATGTTCAGTTTTGGGCCCCTCACTATAAGAAAGACATTGAGGTGCTGGAGCGTGTCCAAGAGGAACAACGAAGGGGATGAAGGGTCTAAGAGAACAATTCTTCTGAGGAGTGTCTGAGGGAACTGGAGTTATTTAGCCTGGAGAAAAGGAGTCTGAGGGGAGACCTTATCACTCTACAACTACCTGAAAGGAGGTTGTAGCAAGAAGGGAGTTGGTCTCTTCTCCCGAGTAGCAAGTGATAGGACCAGAGGGAATGGCCTCAAGTTGCTCCAGGGTAGGTTTAGATTGGATATTAGGAAAAATTTCTTCACCGAAAGGATTGTCAGGCATTGGAACACACTGCCGAGGGAAGTGTTTGAGTCACCATCCCTGGAGGTATTTAAGAGATGTGTAGATGCGGCACTTAGGGACACAGTTTAGTGGTAGACTTGGCAGTGTTCGGTTAATGGTTGGACTTGACAGTCTTAAAGGTCTTTTCCAACCTAAACAGTTCTATGATTTTATGATTCTAAGTGACAAAACTACCAGCAACAGTGGATCATTTAAAATGTCTTGTTTAGCTCTTAGTTTCTAAAGAATGGGTTATGAGTTGATGTAGAAATGAATTCTATTAAAATCAGGAGTCATACTCGGTAAGAAAAGGTGAGTCAAAGTAGAGTGGACTGTTCCAATCCTTATCAATATTTGATCCTAAGATGTTACAATCAAATGCATCTATGCAGAATATTCTGTACAACTGTCATAAGACAAGTATTTTTCCCAATACTTTCTCAGTGTTGAAATTTCTTCTGAATTTCACTTAATTTTTTTTAAGTTTATATACTAAAACGGTGTGTCTTTTCCTAATGAGTTTAGAGAACTGGATTTTTATGCTGTTTTCGATAGGTGCTGTTTTCCTCTTGTAATTGAGAAGAGTGTATGTGTCTGCCTGATTATCTACCTCCCGAGAGTTTCTATCTTGTCAAGTTAGAAATTTTTTAACCTATCTGAAACTTGGAAGTGCATGCTTCAAATTCATTCCTTTTTACAGCATTCTGCAAACTAGGTACTGAAATACATAGCGTAAACCAAAATGCTTTCGCATCACCTACGTTAAGCAGAATTTTGCACATATTGCTAATCACTAATAGTGATAAGATCGGTAATCACTACTATACCAGAGCTATGCAGAGGGAAATACATTTTTTTTCTTCTTGATTTCCAACACTTACAGAGAAACACAGAACTAACTTCAACATAATACAGATTCTGTGATAAACTTCATTGTACCTGAATCTTCAATGGAAAACAAGGATGTTTGTCTAAGAAATTCAGCCTTAAAAGACATTTTTTTCCTCTCTTTTTCTCAATAAAAATGAGGCGAAGTGTGATGAAGTGAAAGATAATAAATGCATCCTTACCAAACTCTTTGGAGGCTCTTTGTAACCCATGACATGTAGTCATATGTTAAGTAAACAAATGCCTCAAATTTATTTGACCAATGGTTGTGACGATTTTTAGTGTGGAATTCCTCAGATTATCAGATGCAGGAATTCACCAAACCTCAACCAAAACTTAGAAGAAAGCTGTCGGATTAAATATTCAGTGATACAAAATGAATATATTTACTTTTTTGATGTGCAGGAAATGTTGATCTCTAGTGTTGCATCTGCTAGCACCTGATTATCATTTCACTTCAACATATGTAAATCAAAAACTATCTCGCTGGAGTTGAGTGAGTGTTTCCAGAGTAAAACTGGGATAACTGGAAACAAAAAAATCAGGTTCTAGACTTTCAGATATAAAGACAAAAGCTTCAGCTGATATCAGTCATCATCGTAGCTTTATGGAAATCTTCCTGAGTTTGTTCTTTCTCTTCATATGTAATTCCTCTGTCATTCCCTGATAATTACTTTTCATAAAGCTACCATGTAAAGTCATGATGCTCAGGCAGCCCTCTGGAAACCAGGTTTATACTTTATTTCATTCTAAGAAAAACTCATACCCAGCTTTGCAGAAGGAAAGAGGATTTGTGTAAATTTGTCATTCATCTACCATTAAGACAACTTTGTAGAAGCATGATCATCTCAGCTCTTTATTCACATAAATTACAGTATCGTATTATGTTTGATGACACTTTCTCTTAATACCAATTCCTTACAGAAATCTTAGGGATTCACCTTGACTAAATGTAGATCTTAGGATATCTGAGTGATTTGTTGTAACATTCCTTTATAGTCAAGGAAGAGGAACAAGCACTTGCAGAGGGCAGTTCATCTCAACCAAAAGTAGTCATCGAAAGTCAGAGAGTTGAATTATGCCTTAGAAGTGCTTGTTTCTTTCACCTGACTTTTGGGGAGCTTCAGGTGACTAGCTCACTTTTATACGTTTGCAGTTATGTGAAATGAATTTTACGATTCTAATCAATCATTTTTCTGACCCTTCTATCTCAACATCATCCTACTATAAATTCAAAATTTCCCTTTTCAAAAAATACCCTTTTCATACACGTGAGATGACTTGCCTTCCTTATTTATTATGGCAAATGTGCAAAAATTCATATAATAAATCATTATCAATTTATTGTCCTTTTGCAAACCATGCACAACATTTTACATCAAAAAGATTTTCAGAGAACTTCATTATATGGTACCAGTTTTAAAGCTGTGATCTCCTGGAATGTTCTGCTTGCAACTCTTAGCATATTTCATTCCAAGGTAGTAAGCCATATATTCAGAATTTAGGAGTATTTTCCTCCAACAAGAAATCATTGCCTGTGAAGTACACAGAACAATGCAAAATCAGAAAGAAGGCAAGCAGAATCCAAGAGGAAAAAAAGGTTTTGGTGGAGGTCTATTTATTGCTAGTTATTTATTCTCCTGGCACCATACAAAACAGTCTGCTCTTGTTGCTTCCAGAATGGCAAGATGAATGGTACCATAGTCATCACTATTAAAATGATAACAACTGACTGAAAAAAAACCCTCAACCCATTATTGGATGAAAAGTGGAATCACTGATTATAACTCGATAAAATAACCATGTGATAGTCATTCATTTACATGGTTATTATTTGTTCATTCATTTATATGCCAGTCATTCAATATTAAAACATCATCTATCAAGGTATGGTTAAATATTTTACTTTACTGGAAAAAAGTTAATTTTATTACAAAATTTTATAAAAAACAAATACAAGACTTGGAGATCATAGTGTCAGATCAGCTAAACATGAGTCCTGTTGCAGCGCTGGCACTGTTCTTGAATGTATAAATAAGAAGACGGAGAAGGAAAAAAAAAACAAATTTGTTGATTTAGAATGCAAATTCTACATGGCAAAACAGTCAGTATCAGGATTACTAAGAAAAGATGAACGCTGAAAGATGATGTTAATGTAGGTTATAAAATAAGAATGAGAAGTACAATTATCAATTCAGACTAGCAAAAAGATGTAGCGCAATCATGAGGGAAATTCATCTCACCTGGCTTGGGGACATGTTTTTCTAGATTCCTTAGCATATTAAATTTTCAAATAAAAGTTAAATGATTTTTTACATTTGTTAAATTACAAATGAGTTTCTTATGAGTCTTCACAATTTCATTATGGGCAAGAAGGAGAGCCCACCTTACATATGTATCTGAGAGAATTTTCTGTTCCTCTGATTAATATTTTAACAGTGCAACAGTTCTTTTTACTGTAATTGCAGTAACACTAATGCTTATAGCCCAAATTATCTATGACTGCTAAGACCTATTAATATTCCAGCTAAAACTGTCATCCACCAACTTGCTAGTGTCACTGCTTTTCTCTGGTGCTATGTTCATGCCTCCTGTGCATTGCCTAGAAAAATCATCAGTCCTGAGGTCTGTGCTGGGAGGAGTATGATGCCTCTGGTGAAGGTTTCTTCCATGGTGGTCTTGGGCCCTCTCAGGGTTAATTTTGTTTGTTTCAATCCTGTATTTGGTAATGGGGTACACTCTTACCTACCCTCTGGGTCCTTGGGTTTAGTTACACCATGATTACTTCATTTTTTTTAGTTTAATTACATGTGTAATATTTTAAAGAGAGTTACGCAGTTTCACAAAGCTAAACCCCCCCCAACCAAACAACAAAAAAAACAACTGAAAAAATTATAGTAGAACTAAACCAAACTCAAAATCACAGGATATGCAAGAAACTCCTGATATCTGAGTAATTTGCCATTGAACACTGGAGAATGTAGGCAATGGTCAACTTATTCTAATTCAAGTTTCTTTATTTTTTTTTTTTCCAAAGAGAGCTAAAATAAATTTGAGACCAAACAAGACCTGACAAATTCTGAAAGTCTGTTATGAGTAGTTATGGCTACAAAGTCTGAGGTGTATCAATAACACTTGGCAACACAAAGTTGGTTGGGCTACAGCTTTGATCTATTCTCTTGTTTTCTTACTGACTTCAATGTTGAGTCTGTAAGCTATGAAACTGATTAATTTGAAATATATATTAATGAGGAGCAGTTTTAGTGAGTCTCAAATATCTTCTGCTGGCACTTATCCTTTTGATCTCTCTCCCATATAACCTTCACAGGCAATGACCTAATGAGTTCATTCCTTATAATTAATTTATATGTCTTGAAGACTTTATTCTTCCAGCTCATTGTTCTGATATGATAAATGATTATGGGATCTTGCAGTATATCTGGCACTGTGTACTACTTTGTAGTTAGGAATGATTGCACTGAATTTCCCACCTATATGTATTTTCCTGTTTTGTATGCTTTAAACAAATAAAGATCCTATGTATATAGTACTGGGTGGATTAATTCCTTTTCCATAATTATGCTTTTCCATGAATGTCTTCTGTTTGCAGCTGTAAATTGTACCCAAGACATTCCCCTTGACTTCAATAGGACGATGTATGCAAGACTGGACTAGAAATCTTTAATAGAGAGAGTTTGATGCTTCTGGATTATTTGCACTGTCCAGAAACAGAAGGAAAACATATGAAATCACCGAACATTAATGGCAACTGGCAACAGCCTGATACTTTCCCATAGGATGTTTCAAGTCATATTAAATTCATAATATTATTAGTTTGTTCCAGCGTTTGCTTGGATTTAGTTATCTGGATTCCTGTATATTATGGGCTGATACTTAACGTAATCCAGGTTCATCAGTTTTGGATCCCTCCTGGACTGTAGGAGGCATTCTTCCTAAATACAGCGTCCATAGTTCAAGGATGGATTTTAACCTGTCTCTTTATAATTTATTGAGTTCTATATATTACTCTGTTTAAGTGTGAATTAGTTTATGATATGCAATGTAGGCTGGTGAATTATTACTGAAATATAAGACTTCACAACTTGTTGGCCTGATACTAATTCTGGATTTTTATTTTATTAGACTATTTTTGTATTAATTACTATGGATGTTTCAAAAGGTAACACTCAGAATTTAGACCATGCATTTTCTCATTTAGCAGCTTGTATGGAACATTTATCTGTGTGAAGAAAGAGCAAACTTAAGAAATGCAGTTGCTTTTATAACAACACAATTCCACATAAATTTGTTTTAAATTAATTTTCTAAGGTACCTGTATTAGAAAGACACTTTGCCAAAACTCTTAAGGATAAGAATTGCATAGTTGGTTTAAAATCCAATCAAAATTCAATTTCATTCTATGCAGTATTTCCATTAAATCTGATTAATGTCCAGGAATATAAACCAAGATTTCTTTTTTGTTCTCTTTGTGAGTTTTTCTAGTAAACAAGGCATGTATATACTTCTGTGTTGTCTTTAAAGCCAGTAATCCACTGGACTGTTTACTATATTGTGATATCTTTATAATTTAGAACTGCCCATGGCTCTCAGGAACAGAAAAGTTGAAGTAAATGAATGAAAGACTGAAAATCTTTTAAAGCAATGACCTGATAAATATTTTATATCACTTTGCGATCACTTTGTTAAATGCACTATCCTAAAAAAAAAGTATGTACTGATATGAAGAATCAGCTGAATGAATGCAATATATAAAACAAACAAGTGCATGTCTACGTTTTTTCCCCTAGCCTTACATTTTGTTCCTTCCTAGCAAAACCAGGAAGGGAGATATCACTGTACTTTCAAAAAATTAATGTGTTAGTATGTTAACAGCCTTGATTTTTTGCCTTAGGAGTGTACAAATCATCACTTTAAGTGTAGCCAAAGAAAAATAGTTGACCTGTCACCCACAGTAAATGCTAGACATTATTCACAGTGGTGCTGCAGAAGGTGTCTGTAGGTTACTGTATATCAGTTTCTATGAATATCTCGTAAAAGATGGAGATAAGATGCACTGACCCTGCAGATTAAAAAATAATTTAATAATAATAAAAAGACTTTGTCTGACCTATCTTGGTTATATTTACAATGTCTTTTATATGTATTGGATTTATACTGATTGAAAACTCACCACTTCTTCTATGTGGCTGAATAGTTAAGATTGATGGTGTTAGTCTGGGCCCATAGACTTAAAAGACAGAGAAACACATTGTTAGATCTATGATACACTTGCAGTATTGAACCAACATAGCTTGGTTTGTCACTGAAGTCTCTGAAAGTGTTGAAAATGACACAGATTGCCATCGCAAGGTGTTCACAGGAGCTGTTCAGTAGTGAAAGTAGACATGGTCTGCTTTGCTGTCAGTCATTCTTCAAGCTGTCTGAGAGCAAAACTAATCTCTGGAATAGCTGTGGCGGTGTTAAAGTAGGACACGTGCCCCTAGAATAAACTTGATTAAAAAATTTTGTAATAAATCCTAAAATGACGATTAAATAGCATGATGCAGAATTGTAAACCCAAGTGGCCAGTATTATCATATGCTATTTAGAAAAGCACAAATAGTCAATAAATAATGCAGCTGAGTGTTGTACTCATTTGTTTGTGGGTTGCTGGGGCACTAGCAATGTAGTTCAGTCATGAAGGTTTGTTATTGATTAGACCATGTTGTAAAATCTATTGATTATCCATGTGCAGCATGATTTATTCTTTCATCTAATATTTGTGCTCTTGGTAATAGGATACTGCAGCCATGGATTGTAACAGATACTTTACATCACACACTTTATGGATTTCATCTAGGAAAAGATAATAATAAAAAATTGAGAAAGGTCACAAAAACCTTATTAATGTAATTCTAACCAGATTAATATAACATCTTTATTCTAACATTACCTACTTCCAAGAAATTTCATCTGAAACATTGGCAAAATTTGTGTAAAAGACGGAATCTGCAGTTACAAAAATAGCCATTTTTCTAGCAGGATTTAATAGTCTTCACACTTTGTTATTTTAAACCATCTAAACCATCTAAGAAATTTGACTTAAATTTTTGTCTTTTTTATTCTGGCTGCTGCAAGCTTTTATATGAAGGGTTCCTGAGTCAGTGATAACCGAGTATCTAGAATTTCGTTCAGTTGTCTCAGCACAGTCATCTAGTACCATTTTAAATGTGACACATCCACACAAAGCCTGCAGATGTGACAGAGGACCTGCAGGATAACCATGGCCTTCCAGACAGGCAGTGTAGAGCATCTACCATCCACCACTCTGGGGCAACTAAATGAAGCCTCCATAGCAGGATTGTACTTTCTTGGCATTCCTTGTTCCTTCCAATAAAAATGAGACATAATGTACAGTAGGATATTTAGGGCTGTAATTTAGCTGTCCGTGTATACGTGCCTCAATGTGAGCCAGGTGTCCAGACTGCCTTTATAGCTGGTGAAGAGCTCATCCTCGGTTCAGCCACCTTAAAGTGGGCATCTTGATTTGCCTTCTCTCTTACATTGTGTCTCATCTGCTGCTGCAGAAGGACATGGGTCACCTAGACACATATACACACCTACAAACACGAGATGCAGTGCAGGTGTCTCAGGTACAATCTGACATGAGGTGCTGAGGTTGAGAAAAGTCACAGAGCCGGTCCGTGGTGGCAGGCTGTGGTCTGCCAGGGTACTCAACTGGCATTTAGGCATGTCAGCTCATGGGATGAACGGAAGAGGCTTTGCTGTATTGGATAGGTCTTCATTGGTCTCTTTACTTTGGGCAGTCAGCAGTTTTTTTTCTTACTTATGTGAATGTTAGAGGAATGGAAACGAGAGAGGTAGCAAACTCAGTCTTAAGGGTGGTATGGAATATGAAGAAATGAGTTAATAGATAGCAGAGGAATAGAGGTAAAGACTCTGATTTATAAGCATGTATCTGATTTTTATTAGAGAAAACAAAGAATGCATAGAAAGTATAAATAGATTAGTTTAATATGTCTTCTCCGTGATCTTCTCACAAAGTCTGCAATTTCAAACCCACTAAGTTAGTGAAAGTCATTTCACTGACCTGAAGAAGCTTTTTATCAGAATATAAAACATTTATTCTTATGCATAGATATGTATTAAAGATGTGATAGCCAGTCTTGGTTATTGTATTAAAATTATTCTGAGTTTTGTACTATTCCTTTCAGTCAGTGACTTAACATCAGACTTCAGGTTGCTGACATAGTTTGACACTATTTGATTCTGCCTATTTTTAACATCACTGTTTGGACAGTATTAGCTGTACTTCATGCTTTTCCTCACTTTATTTCTATAGAGTCCCATTAAAAAAGAGTGTGAAAAAATAAATACATGAAAACTTGTAAAGCTTGAATGAATAAAAGAAAGTTACTGAGTCATAGCCATCCAGTGGATAAAAGTGGGTTAATACTTGTAATATGTGTTTCTATGTATTTTTATTCTCTAAAGTAAGTTTCCTTTTGATCTATGTATTGCTCCCTTGCCTTCCCTGAAGTATAAGCTTCTCAGACAGATCTAGGAAATTCCTTAATGCAAACACTCTTTTTTTCTGTCTTGAAAACCAGCATTTTTCCTTACCTGCAAATCATAGATCAAGTCAGGAGACAATACTTCTCCAGTGTACTTTAACTATTTTATTGAAAGCTTTTCAGTGTACTTAAGGATTGCCACCTAACACCTGAAAAGAAATGGAAGTTTATCCATTCAGGCTTTACCGGTTATGCAGATCTTGAGGCTTAGAGGGGGTGTATCCACCACAGTGCCTAAGGAGAGCAATTCTGCATGTTCCAGCACTTTGCTTGACCAACAAACAACACTGTAAAACACTGTTTAAAAACACATTCACATGTGTATCTGATTCACCTCCTTCCTTTGGAAGACAAGAAGACAAATCTCTTTGCTCTTTTAAAAAGTTGTTGTAATGGAATGGAAGAGTTGTTTAAATTGTTTAATGGTACTTTTGCCCATCCATTTAGGATGGTCAGAGAAGTAACATGGAGTGACTGAGAGCATTTAACTTGCTGCTGAAACTTGCAGAATGAGTCATGAGATGAGATGGGATGAGATGAGAACTAATGTATGTGTATATATAAGCAGATACAGTAGTGGTTTGTTGTATTTTGTAATTTAATAACTCAGCTTACATTCAATTTCCTTTTATATTTTTTTAGACTGTGTTTAATATATCTTGAAAAGAAAACATGGCTTATTAATTGTGTTCTAACGTTACTTATAAGGTAATTGTCTCTTCATAAATTCTAATGCAAAAAGGCATTTGGAGTAAATGTAAGGTGTCCTGATATAACTGGTTTGAGTTCTTACTCTAATTTCTTATTTTTTAAACCTTAAAAAAATAATGAACTTTTTTTTCATTTATTACAGAAACCTTTGAAATGCTCATCAGACTAGCCGAGAATTACACAAGCACACTTTTCTGCAATACGTATAGAAACATGGCTGCTGAGGCTACTACACGTGTTCAGGAGTTTTTCACAGATGTGGGACTCTTCATATTTGGCACAGATATTAGCACGGAGGAATTTGTCAACAGATTTTTTGACAACCTGCTCCCAGTAGTCTACAACCATGTGATTAACCCTGGTCTGACGGACATTTCACTGGAATATGCGGAGTGCCTCCGAATGGCAAGAAGAGGCATCAGACCCTTTGGTAATGTTCCCAAAAAAGCCATAGGACAAATAGGAAGATCACTGCTACCCAGCCGGACTTTCTTGCAGGCTCTGAATGTGGGCATTGAAGTGATCAATACAACAGATCATCTTCATTTCTCTAAAGATTGCAGCAGAGCCTTGCTGAGGATGCAGTACTGCCCCCATTGCCAAGGGCTGACTTTAAGTAAGCCCTGCATGGGCTACTGCCTCAACGTCATCCGAGGCTGCTTAGCTAACATGGCAGAAGTTGATCTTCATTGGCGGGGATATATTCTGTCCCTGGAGGAGCTGTCAAGTGCCATGAGTGGAACATACGACATTGAGCATGTGCTTCTTAACTTTCATTCACTTGTTAATGATGCTCTTGTACAGGCTCGTAGCAATGGGCTGAAATTATCTGAGCAGGTAAGTGGCTGTTTTTAACCACACTTGGTGCAAAATGCCACAAAGAAAAGTAACACTGATAGCTATTGCTTGTTTGGCTGTTTTTATGGTGAGGAACACATTTGTATCCAACTTCAGCTTTATTTGACAATGTGTTTTTTCCAGCACTGACAGTTTTTACTTTAATCATGCACATGACCTGCTGATTTCCCATGTTCTATTTGCAAGTTTAACATCAAGTGGAGATTCAACATTTTGGCAGCATTTACAGTAAAGGCTTTCCAAAATTAAAGAATTATTTTGTGGAATTTAACTTTTCCCATTTCCAGTGAAACCACAGCTTTTTTCAGAATTTTGCTGAGTGAAAATTTTTGTTGCACTATCCAATGGAAGCTTCTATTCCTTCACCCTTTTTATTTAGACGTTAGCATTTTCAGTAGATACACTAAATAGTTTCAGGTTTAACTTTACACCTGCATCTGTTAAATTCTGCTGAACAACTGTAAACAATGGAATGTGTCATTAGGTTTGGAAGCTTAAAATATTAATGAGAGGAGAGTAAATTATATGGTAAAAAACTAATTCCACAAATATTCTATAAAACCAGAATAATACCCTAACATTTTTGTAAATGAGAGTGTTAAATCTCAGCGATTTGTTTGCAGGTCAGAAACTTGTTATACGGCATACTGAGAATAATTTTTAGAAGCACAAAGGAATGTTTGTCATGAACATAAGAAAATTGTTAAATTGCTTCGTTGTTATCTTACATGCACATAACAATAAATTTAAACAATCCTTTTAGATACCAGTGGCCTGTCTTAAAGACCCTATGACTTCACATATATTATTTGCATATATTTTGTAGGTTTCAGAGAAAGTGGCATAGTTCATTTGTAACATGAACTAAGTCCTTCCTTACATATGCTTCAGAGAAAAAACAAGTTATGCGAGATCTATGTTAGCTGTCAATGCATGAAGTGAAGAATTTTAAGATACTGTTAGGGAAATACACGTTATTTAGTTAGAAAGAAAGCCAGTGTATTTCCAAATGTATGAGGGTTATGTAAGTAGAAAAATTAAATTCTTCCTATGGTGTATTTAATCCGCAATACATTTTGTAATTGTATTTTTCTCTGTATTCTCACATGCAGACATCACTGACAGTGATATATTCTGTGTTTAATGCTGGATGCCTTTAGTTTTACCATATACACAGGTCTAAACAGGGTGTCTGGGTGTCACTGGAGGTGCAGTAATACTACCAGGACTACTGCAGCCTGCCTCTTCATGTGACTAGCTGAAGTTGAAGGAGCATCTTCTGCTAAGCAACTGCTGTGACCTCTGACAATAAACAACTTGACCTAATATAATAGAGGATTCTTCATTTCTTACTAAGACCCACAGTCTATTAAAACAGGTTCTTCATCCTGCTTGTAGTCAGTGAGTAACAGGGAAATTGCCATTTCTATGAATTTCCCATTTTAGCGGCTTTATATCAGTCAGCTACATTAGCTAGAATCACCTGCTGCTGAACTTCCTTGAGAAAAAAATGTGATTTTTTCTTTTTTAAAGGTTTTACACTAACAATTTGTCTCAAAAGTGGGTCACTGATGTCTGTTTAATTCCTAATATGTTTCAGAGCTACAGTTGTCTTTTAGGGATAGTCCCTGTTCCTCTTCAGATTTTTG
>NW_010133143.1:0-18246 GCF_000699245.1 Pterocles gutturalis | reverse complement strand
AGTTTTCAGGAACAAGCTAGAATAAGAAAGTAAAGGCTCAAGTGAAGGACTTTGTTTCCTGTTTCATTCTGGGTCATTTAGTTTGAAAAGTTGTAGATTTGGATTTTCAACAGCGAACTGTCATTGGCACAGACTTAAAAGTCTCTCAGCGCACTCATGTTTTCAAAATGAAAGTTTTTGCTCTCCTGAATGGTATATTTCACTCAATTTTAGTAAAAAATTAAATGGGTGAAGAACCCTCCACCCAGTCTTTTGACTTAATTAAAATTTCATATTGATCCAAAATAAAATGCTTTATTTTGATATTCCTGAAAACTCTATGCCTTCCTTCTCCCCTTTCCTCATACCATGTAAGAAATACTAAAATTTCTTATGTAATTATATTTTGTGACAATATGTTTGTTTCAAGATCAAGTGTTTTCTTCTATTGTGTTAATATCTTCTCATATAAAATCACTCTGAAATTTAAAAACTAAATACTTAATTTTTCACTGAGTCTGCATCAGACCTATGTATTTAGAGATATCTTACACTTAATCTCTATGTTATAATTGACCAGTCTTTTCCCTCTTTGATCTATAATTTAGTCAAGTAGGGCTATGATGCATTGATCCCTTGAAACTGATCTAATCAGTCTGATTTGCTGAGTATGGCTTGGGTATATTTCATATTTTCCCATACATTAGGTATCATTCTGACATGTAATAAATAGTCTTCCAGCTTGAAGAGGCAGAGGACATGAATTCTGTTGAAATTGGCTCATTAATATTTATTTATTTTATCTTCAGAGTGACTCATGAACTGTTTCAAATTTTGATAAGCAATTAATGCATCAGTGATTCTAGCAGACACAGAAAAGATGATTATGAGCCAGCAAATAATGGCTTGCTTAGGCACGCAGCAGTCTCTGCAGTTTTAAAAGTGAATTTCATCACAGTAAGTGCTTCATGGGTTTTAAAGAAGCAGACAGAGAAAAAAGATCTTTAAATATTTAGAAATATGATATATACATACGCAAATGTTAGTATGAGAATCAACAGAGTATCCTGCTTAGTGATACGTGTCTTTGTACAGCTCATCTAATCATGTATATGTTTGTGTAAATAACTAGATGTAAATATTTTTTTTCTAACATGTTACATGGGTATCTTATTTAAATCTAATGTATATTCATACTTTAAGCTCTGTGTGGTGTGGAAAGACCACTAATGCCTAATAACATGGCTTCCTTTTACAAAACTCTTTTTTCCGGTAATTTACAACTTGTTCCCTTTTCTGCTTGGGTCAGCAGAGCAGTGCTGTGCTGTCTCCATCTGGAATTTTTTTGTTCTCCCTGTTTTGAATTCACACCTTTAATTCCTGCCTTCCACAACTCTGCTGACTGACAAATAAGTACAGCACCAGCCATCGTCTCTATGCCTGGACACTACTCTGTGCTATTCTGCAGAATCTGATGGAGATGTGTGGGTTGTGCAACTATTCACACACTTATATATGTTCACATATACATATATTTAATGACAGTTCTGTGTTCCTGAAGTCTATGTATGTCCATTTACATACTGTTTATGCTCAGAGCATAGTGGACCCTATGCTTTTTAGCTGGTAGGAGTTGAAACATAGCAGACTTCTGTGCGTATGCTCATGCAGATATAATGTAGTAGAGGTTTAAGAGAGCTGCATCATATAAAACAAGAGCAGTGTTCATTATTAAGATAATCTGAAAAAGATAATATGTAGTTCTTAAGCATTGGATAACAGGCAGAAATGCTTATTTCTACAAAGGACCTTGTAGATTCATCCTATGCTTCTCTTTGTGCTCAGCCTGATTTGCCACCTGCCAGTTTCTGAGATTGCGTATAGCCATTGAGGGTAACTGTGCAGGCTAATGAGTGCACAAGAACTTCGTAACACTTTTAAACCTTATTTAAGGGAAAACAAACAAACAAACAGCCATTGGAAACTTGTTCACAAGTTGTAATAAATTGTTTCATGATACCTTCATTCTGTTATGCTAGCCACTGTCAATGTTAAGACAGAAGGACAAAGAGAGATTTTAGCAAGATGTACAAAATTTTGGTGTGGATGGAGCCTACTATCCCCAGCATAAGAGCGTGTTTCTGTTCCCCTTATGTATGGGCTCGTGTCACAGCCCCACGCCACGGAAAGGCAGGTTCCTATGTCACTCACAGTGCCGTTCGACAGCAGCTTAAGCCGGTCTCACCCTGGGTTGCCCAAGTCCTGCTCTGGCGCTGTCCTCAGCAGTGTGTTTCCACCCTGTTCCTGTGCACAGGCTGCTTCGGCAGCTGAAAGCCAAGCTGGTTGAGGAATCTGTCTGTAAGAGAGAGTCCCTCTTAGCCATGGTTTTATTTCCGGGTGTGAAGACTTGTGCTGTCACGTATTGGGTGACACAGCAGCTGAGAGGTCCATTGGAATGGAACAAACAGAGAGCCTGAGAGGAGGTGAAATGAGTCCAAGGCAAGAGCTGAGGGAAAAAAGGAGAGGAATGGGAGAGAAGAGAAGAGAAGAGAAGAGAAGAGAAGAGAAGAGAAGAGAAGAGAAGAGAAGAGAAGGAGAAAAGTCACAAGGTTTTATAATTAAATCTTTCCTCCAAGCTTTAAACTATTGTTCTTGATTCCCAAAATATCAGTGGTGTTTGGGATTAACATTGGATAGAAGAGATTAAAAGGAATATTAACTAGTTGTTAATTTTATATTCTGGGCACTGATCATTTGAGGATCTGGAGGAAAATCAAGTATGTGACCGTGATATTGAAAGCTATATATGTATGTAGAAATATGGGAATCAGAAGCCCAACAGGAAAAATTAAAATCACACAGAATTATGGCATTTCCTAATTTTTTGAAGTGAGGAATTTGTGTTATAGGTTTGGTAAAATTCTTGTACGTATTTTTTTTATGTAATACAAGCCTACAAGAATTTGGAATGGGATTTCCAGAAGCACTATGTCTTCACTGTGTTCTAGCCAATATGAACTATCACCAGATCAGTTTTCCAAACAGTTGTAGATAATGAAAATGTCAAACTTCTAAAAGTTCTCAAGTCCTTTCACTGATCTTAGTGTAATCCTGAAAGAAAATCTAAGTTATGTGTCTTCTAAAAAATACGAAAAATATGAAAAAATATATTATTATATGCAAGGCTTTCATCTTGCTCTTTTTTTTAATGTCATTAATACCAGAAAAAAAGCAAGATCTTTCTTCTGTCATAGAATGCTAGCAGGAAGAAGAATTTAATAGACTGTGTTTAGAGATTTTTTTCCCTTATTGTTTATGTTTGCTTGAAATGACTAACTGTAAACACTTAAACAGTCAGAACTGGTGTAATAGCGATGTTTAAAATTTGAAAGTCCCATGAAGAGACATATTCAGAAACATTGTAAATAGAATATTTGTGGTGTTTTTTTTTTCTATTCCTTCTAGGATCTGTTATATGTAGCTCCTTTTTATTGAAGTCTCTCTAGCACAAAGTCACACAGCCTTATTCCATACCTTTCCAGAAAATGAAGTGCTCTAGAAGTGCACTAAACCCATTAATTTTATTTTTAGATTTAAAAATGGAATTGAAAGAAGGTGATGGAAAAACATCTTTTGATAACCCCAAATACATACAGAACATACATCTGCAAGCTATAGTATAATTGCAGTTTTTGTTTTTGTAAAGAAGTAAGCTTGATTGTCAACAAAAAAACCAGATTAACAGCATTTCTAATTGTGGGAAGTGTTGTGCCTGGATATTTGGTAATGTTCATAGCTTGTCAGGTTAAGACACTTAAAGAGATGTAAGAGATGAGCATCCTTTGAAGTAGCTATCCTGTGAACCCACTTCCTTATTACCTAAAATCTAATTTATTTACTTACATGATTATATGCCTATAAGTACAACAGCTTTATGCCTGCTGCTTCATAGCTACTGCATTTTGGTGCCTTGCATAGACTGCATTAGTCGATCATGTGAAGTAAGTTCACAAGCTATTTGAACTTATATTAAAAATAATTAATTTTGTCACTCTATTTTAAAGACATTTTAGTATTAGAAAATGCTTATTACAAAGCTTTTATGTAAATCAGGTAATGAAAGAGATCTGAAATTCATCACTTAAAAATAAAGTTTTATAGCTATCACGAAGATCTGTACTGAGCACACCTGAAATGGACTTCTATCTCTATTCTATATCATGTGAAAATGCACAGTACAATGTTAACTAAAAATGGTTATTGATTTGATAATGATCAGAGATATAATTACAGTATTTTTCTGTAAGGGAAATATTAGCCTGTACTTCCAAGCATTATTTATTATGTCCACCCCTGATTTTGCATGAAAAACTTATGAGTTATCCATCTAATAAAATTCAGGAAAACAGAAGATTAGAAGAAAAAAAAAAGTTTTTTCATTAAAGATGAAAATTCAGGAAAATAAAGGCAGAAAATAAGAAAAACTTCCCCTGAAACAATTCGGTCTGTCTAAACATCATCATATGAATGTCTTCTATTGTTATTTCCATGTGTTTCAGTGCACTCAACAGTATGTCGATGGAAGGGACATACCTTCATTATCAAATTTAGTGACTATTTTACCAATAGCGTGTCTTATTTTGCCTCATTAGTGGAGGAACCTTTCATCATTCTTTGATTTTGAGGACTATGAATGCTACATACCCTTTAGCAAAATGGGTAAGGGCTTTAACAGTAGTTTTGCTTCTTTGGATTTTGTTTTCTTGCTTCATAGTCTTTGTATTGTTCACACAACTCCTACTTTTGGATTTTGAAACTTTTAAAAGGAAATAATGTACATTTACTCTTCCCTCCTTAATTTTTTAATGACTTTAACCTGCAATGAAATAAGAAATATACCATCTGGAAGTGATGCATTCAAGATTTTGTTATTTTTAAAATAATTATTAAAAAATACTTTACAAATGAGGAGGTTCAGACTTGGTAGTAGGAAACATTTTTTTACTGAGAAGATGGTCAAACCCTGGAACAGGCTTCCAAGAGAGGTGGTCGATGCCCCAAGCCTCTCAGTGTTTAAGAGGCATTTAGATAATGCCCATAATAACATGCTTTAATTTTTGTTCAACCCTGATGTGGTCAGGCAGTGGGACTAGATGATCACTGTAGGTCCTTTCCAACTGCAATAGTTCTATTCTATTCTATTCTATTCACTGATTTTATGAAATGGCATAGACTGAAAATCAAAACTCTCATTAAAAAGAAACAAAAGCTCTACACATAAGAAATATGTGAAAACATAGTTTCACAGCCTAATTTACTGCGTATACTAGAGTAAAACCAGAAATTGTTATAGAATAATGTAATCACTTATTATTTTACAAATTAAGCAGATTACACAGCATTGTGTAATTTATTATTGCTTTGGTTTATTATCCATATAGTTGATGTTTAAACTGCGCAGTAAATGTCTCTGTTGCAAACATTCCAGGTATACTTTATCTGATTGGAAATAAGTAAGATTAGACAAATATCTAGCTGGCTCTTCCAAATAGCTGACTGCATTTGTCTGTGATTCATCTGTTGATGTGTAGACAACTTTTTCCAGTATTTGCACGATGTGGAGACATGCAGACAGCATCATTCTGAGGGAGTTTGACAATACTGCAGCAAAATAAAAGAGGAGATGAACAACTTGCCGTATTCGAATCCCAGACTTCCCTCTTTCATGCTTCTACACACGCTCCTGCTCCTTTGTCATGATTGCTACCATTACCTTGGAGGATCAGTCATTCTCCCTTCATAAGAGAGTCCTGTTTAACACAAATCTCCAGGTGCCTTTGGCATGGGCAGAAAAGAGAAGCACTGTCAGTCCTGCATGCGGAGTTGTACCTTAGGATGTCCCCAATATGTACAGCTGACCTGGCTTCACTCACTCCTCCCAAACTTTGGTCGTATTGCCACTAGCAGTCAGGAAAGCAGCAGGGAGACAGGATGATTAACAGTGCCCTTACTTTTGTCATCAAACAGCCAAACTACTCTGTGTATATATAAGTATGTATGTATGCCGGTGTAGCGTGTATGGTGGATTACTGGTTTGCAATTTCTCACTGGTAAAGAAAAGGAGGATTATCTCTGAAATAAGATGCAGAGATGGGGAGAATGGGAGTGTGAGTAAGGGTGAGGGAAGTGGATTGGGGTCCTGGGTAAGATGTGCAGGTCCTCCACACTCTGTTGATGCTCTACTCTTTACAGTCTTAGGCTACAACAGCATCACAGGAGCCAGGGCACTGCCAGGTGTCACTGTCAGTAGCATCGCATAGGTTATCAAAAATGCAGTGTACATTGTATGTGGGGTAAGTTGTAGCTGGTTTTAAGCACCTTATTGACATCAACCAGGGAGAATCTGTCACTGGCAAGGAGTCTCTGTCAGCGCAGGGGAGGGCAGGAAGGCTGGGCAGTTGGTAACAGGAGGTCAGCAGAGTACCCAGCACCGGGATCCCACTGCCAGGCTGCAGCACACTGCTTCCTTGGGAGGGTGATGTGGACACTGCTGATTTTCAGAGAAAAGCCCCCACCAAGGACAGACCATGGTCTCTGTGGGCAGAGACCACATGTGGTCTGAAAATAAGAGTAGCTCAGATGTGTTGCATCTTCTTCTGGAGCTATTCCTCTGATTTTTGAGGTTATATATAATGCAAACTACTTCTTCACTTGGCTTTTGAACTAGACCTCTATCTGTGGTATTTCCTTTAAAAGCAGACTCTTCCTCTTGGTTTTCATGCTTTGCTTCAATAGAGTGTGTGACACTGCTCTCTTGTCATCCAGCATACCAGCTCTTGAGAGACATTGTGCTGCTGCTGCCAGGGCTCTGCTACAGGATCTGTTAGGACTGCAAGGGACAAATGTCCTTGTTGAGCCTGTCCTTGTTCACCCTTTCTTACTAATTCTGCCTGGGCTGTTTTCACCTTCTTCCTCTTGACATAATGCTTCCTTTTCTTCCTGGAAACAAGTGTGCAGAATGCTGTAACCACTGAAGATGTCATTGACACTTTCCAGAGCAATTTTCAGGGCACTGCCAGACTGATGCAGCCAGTGTCATTGTGTTTTCCGGATGTCAAGAGCCTTCATTTTTATGGTGATGAGGGGGCAAGATCATTGTTTCAATTGGTAAACAGGGTGAAAAATCTCAGCAGGAGGGAATAAATGAGTCTCCTGTGGGAAGACTTTCTTCAAAAAGAGGGGGAAAACATTAGAGGACTTCTGGATAGAGGATACTCTATTCGGCTGGTAGTAGTCAAGATGAGTGTGTTGCCTGTCAATCTTTTCTTGCTTCAGATGTTGTTTTGGAAAGGACACACATCATGGGGGAATTATAACCACCCTACTATCTGCTGGAGGGACAACATAGCAGTGAAAAAGCAATCTAGGAGATTTCTGGAGTGCATTGGCGACAACTTCCTGGCATAGATGCTAACAAGAAAGGGTGTTCTGCTGGACTTGATAACTTACAAACAAGGAAGAATGTGTCAGAGATGTGAAAGTCAGGAGCAGCCTTGAGATGGTAAGAGTTTGATATCCTAAGAAAAAGCAGTGCAAAAAGGAGGACCACTACCCTGTCTTTTAGGAAACCAGATTTCAACTTCTTCAGAGGTCTGCTTGGAAGAATCCCATGGGGTATGGTCATGGAGAGTAGAGGGATCCAGGAGAGCTAGTTGATATTCAAGGATCACCTTCTCCAAGCTCAGGAAAGCTCTATCCTGAAAAGTAGGAAATGAAACAAAGGCGTCAGGAGTCCGGCATGGTATAAGTAAAGAGCTCTTGACTGAACTTATAAAAAGGGAATGTTTAAGAGGTGGAAGCAGTGGCTGATTGACTGGAAGGCAGCTTTGCAAAAAAGGACTCGGGGGTCCTGGTGGACACCAAGTTGAACATGAGAAATGCACATGCACAGCAAAAAAGACAGCCTCCTGGGCTACATTAAGCAGAGTGTTACCAAGCGATTTGAGGGAGGTGATCCTTTCCTTCTGCTCAGCACTGGTGGGACCACATCTGGAGTGCTGTGTCCAGTTCTGGGCTCCCCAGTACGAGAAATATATGGACTGACAGAAGTGAGACCAGCCACAAAGATTGTTATGGGACTGGAGCATCTTTCATGTAAGGAGAGGCTGAGAAAGCTGAGACTGTTCAGCCTGGAGAAGAAACAGTGCAGGGGAAATACCATCAATGTGTATAAACACCTGATATGAGCCAATGAAAAGGAAGGCGCCAAGCTCTTTTCAGTGATGCCTGCTCAGGACAGTGAAAAAACCCCCATGAAACTCCGTGGAGCAGGTTGCCCAGGGAGGCTGTGGAGTTCCCATCCTTGGAAGTATTCAAAACCCAACTAGACATGAACCTGGACAACCAAGTGTAGCTGACCCTGCTTGAATAAGGGTGTTGGACTATATGACCTCAAGTCATCCCTCCCATTCTGTGATTCAGTGAAGTGACTTAGAAGGTGGGTCCATCAGGGGCCTATTCTTATGAAGGAGCCAGCCATCTTTGAATCAGTAGCTGTGGTGGAATAGGACCCGCATATGGGCATCATGGACAAGGCAGAAACCTATCAAGTTCATGGTGTTCTTTGTCTAGTGCAGAATGTGGGCACTGGCTTCATCTTATGGTGGATGAACACTGCCACGTAAGGTATTTACTACCACAGTATTCTGTTGAAACTGAGTCTGCACAAGACAGTACACTTTGTCTGTCTCTCAGATTTTTGGTCAAAGCAAAAGTGAATGAATTGCTTCTTTTACAATCTCAAAACCTGGATGACATTCCCCAGGACAGGATGATAAAAATTGAGGCCAACAGAGTGGTAGCCCAGAGGTTCTCAAAGGAGTTGGTCACAAAGCTACATATCAACAATAGGTACTTTTGTTCTCAAGAGAAGTAGAGGTATTGATGATAAACTCTGGAGGGAAAATGAGCCTCGATTTAGACATTTCACAGATACAACCTAAATTTGATGTTGTGGGAAAATTAATTATATTGTTCCTATCACCAAACTATCTAACTGGACTTAGCCTTGTACTCCTTTAACTTTCAGCAAGTGTGTATTCCCATTACCAATTTGAAAAATAGAAATTCCTATGACATATAGTTCTTTTCATAGCTTTTTTTTAAAAAGTAAAAAATTACATGATTTTCAGCAAAGCAGACTTGGAATTAAATTGTGGAGTTCAGCCTAAAGCTTTTGGCATATGTGTTTGCCATCATTACTTTGCTGAATTTAAATTGCTTGATAAATTGATGAGTTTAAATTACTTTAAAAGCTCAATATAAACTGATTTGTGGAAACTGCTGAACAGTAATTGTACATTATACAGACATCTTATACATGTCTGTGTCCTAATATCATTGTGTTCTAAAGGAGGGTTTGATATCTAACCTAACACACCGTTAAACACCATCACCTTCCATTTCTCTCCGTTCGCAGATAAGCATCTAGCTGTAGCTATGAAAAACTGTGGTGCTTGTATAATAAAAGTATGGCCTATTTTTATACATCAGTCATTTTTTAATGTAGCATGGAATAAGTGTACTGCAGTGATGACCTCCATCTCATTCAGATTCCTCTAGTGTTACGTTTCATTTCCCCATTGTTTCAAAGTGGGAAATCTCCTTACTGCTGTCAAAAGATTTTATTCTGAGACTAGACTGGGCTTCATTCATCAGAAAAGAGAGTGGAGATCTTTGAAAACAAAAGTGAAAATCAACAAAGCAAGTGTTTATGGCTTTTTTATGGCTTGTTCGTAACTAATGAAAAGTTGTTTTTATTAAATAGTAAGCTTTCTTCCTACCTAAACCTATCTAGTGGTTTGACAGCTCTTCCCATCTTTTCTGGTTTGATCCATTCTTGCTGTTTATTTCAGTAACCTGCACTTACCGAGTTCTTAAGTATCACCCTTATTTCTGTACTCTTGTCCTCAAAACCACACACAATACACTACCACTATAAACAGCCCATGCTGTTTTACGGATTTTGTAACTAAAATTGCTGTTTTCCAAATAACAGCAAAATCTCTGCCACAGTATTTAACATAAAAATAGTGGTAATCACATCGTGGAGCATCTCTTGTGTGTTGAAATCCCTGTTGTAAGCTCTGTGCTGCAGAATTCTGCTCAAAATTGGTGTCCTTTTCCAGTGCAATTGGTGTACTTGCTTTTAATGTGTAGAAGAAGGGCTTCAAATAATGCATAGAATATTAGCAAGGCAATAATACATTCATAGTTATGCACACATTTTGGAAAAATATGTTGGTATATGGTCTGCTCCTTTCATTTATTAGGGCATTACTTCTCTGGTGCAAATTGGAAAGAAGAAATAAAATTGATACACATTGCTGGACATACACTTGCTAATATTCTGTTAGTGTCTTTATTTTAAGGTTTATGTTACACTGGTAGACACTGGAAGCACTTGTTTCTGTCAGGAACTTCTTAAATATAACAGCAGAACATGAAGCCATGTCCATCTAAATAAAGTCAATTGCTTCATTCCTCAGCTTCTCAGTTTGAGTATATGGTGGTACAGCTTTTGTTACCTGTTTGAAGATAACCTCATTTCAAATTCCTCTTCTTTCGCCTTATTTTCCTTTCATTTATGGAAATGAGAGAGGACATATTTATCACACACCTTTGGTGAGAAGAGGTTTGAATCCAGTGTCGAGTTCATGTCTCACAATTTTCTGAATAGTGCTTTTCTCAATTAATTTGCCAAAATTTCCCAGGTTCCCCCTCCTGTAGTGGGGTTCCTTATTGTACCGGGTGCAGGTGCCCAGGCGCTGGCAGCGGGGCTGCAGGGCGGCCTCTGTGAGGAGAGGCCGGGGCTGCCCCGTGCCGACGCAGCCGGTTCCAGCCGGTTCCAACCCACCCACCGCAGGGCACGGCTGAGCCCCGCAGACATGGTGGTGGTGCCCCTGGGAAAATGCATTTTAAAAAGTGACAGTAAGGAGTGAGGAAAAAAAAGTGAGATAAAGCCCCATGGACACCAAGGCCAGAGAAGGAAAAGGGGGAGGAGGGGCTCCAGGTGCCAGAGCAGATATCCCTCTCTGCAGCCTGTGGAGAAGACCATGGAGGAGCAGATCTCCACACTGCAGCCCATGGCAAAGGCCAAACTGGAGCAGGGAAAAGTATGAGGAGGAAGGAGCAGCAGAGAAGAAATGTAAAGGTTTGACCACAACCCCCATTCCCCATCCCCCCTGCAGCACTCTGTGAGCTGAGGGGAGGCCGAGGAGTTGGGAACAAAGGAATGAAGCTGAGCCTGGGATGAAGGGTGGACTGGGGGAAGGTGGTTTTTGTTTTGTCTTTGTTTGTTTGTTTTGCCCATGACAGTAGTTAGTGAGTGATCTCCTTGCCTTTATCTTGACCCACAAGGTTTTTCATCTTTTTTTCTCCCTTTCTCCGGTTGAAGAGCAGGAGTGAGAGAGCAGCTGGGTGGGGGTCTGGCAGCCAGCCGAGGTTAACCCACCACGCTTACCAACACATGCACATGGCTTTGGCAAGCAATGCTGAACAGTGCAGGTTTGCATAAGGTATGTTCAATGTAGACTGCCAAGTAAATAATGTAGGAACATATCATGGCATGCGTTATGCACTCCTATTTAGTGTGTTTAGAGCAAATTCACTTCACAATTTGAAATGACTTGAATCTTTTGTTAAATCTTTCAGTTTGCTGCACTTCTTTCTTGAGACTGAAATCTGTTCTGTCAGGAAAGTATAGGATCTTTAATATACCTATTTTTTTTTTCTTTTTTGCCAGAAGGTTAGGCAAAATTTGGGCAAAATGCAGATGCAAAATGGCCCACCTCTTTACATTGGCTGCATAGGGATTCAGAGGTCTGAAGAGTGTGGAGTAAGCAGTCTGGGCTGCCATAATTTTATGGTTTTAAGTGAGATACTAGATGTCTAACTCTCCTTTGGCACCATGGCAGACTTGTCTGAATGTGTCCACTGGGGAGCTGGACTGAAGGTAAGGAAGATGCTCCAAGAGGCTGAAAATGTTGCAGTCTGGTTCTTCGTATTTGCAGAAAGAGGAGAAAGGAGGCTTTTCACTCCTTCCCCAAAGCCGAGTAAGAGTCATGAACAAGTGTAAAGGAAGAAGTCAACTGAGAATCCTTTCTGTAGGCTGTGTATGTGTTTTCATTTTTCTCTGCTCTTCCTTTTTCGTTGTGAAACAGAGTAACTGTTCACAAAGAGAGCTACTGAGCTGAGCAGACTTATGGTGCTCTTGGTGGCCCTTAAATCACTACCAGTCCTTTGTACTGGAAGAGAAAAAACTTTGTGAGGGCAAATCCAGAGATTTTGAAGCAAATTAGTTTTTCAGACTATTTTGGTCGCTGAAATTATATGAACATGTATGAATAAGTGACTGTCTTGTACATCACAAAAGATCTTCAAAGGAAACTGGCTTGTTCAGATTCAAATAAGAGGGTGAGGAGACACTGAAACACTTAATATACAGATACAGGAAGCAAACCCACTAATCTCCTAGGGTGTAGTTTGGAATGGGGGAGAAACACCCAGGTTCTCTGAGATGCTAAACAACTAGATAGTGGCCGTTGTCCCTCATTTTGTTTTCAGGTGGTTTTTGAGTCTTTTATTATCATGAAAAGGTGACTCTCCAATTATCTAAAGGGTTGTCGACTAAATGAAATAATGCATTATGACTGTTACTGTAATTGTGCATGATTTTATTGACTTACATACTTTTGTTGAAGATCTTACTTACAAAACTTCTCTCCTCTTCACAGTTTTGAGACATAAATTGCAGTCTGCCACAAAGTGCAAACACATTGTGTGGATAGGCTGACACAGCCAACTTGTTTTGCTTCCACAAATTCTTTATGCATTGTAAGTTGTAATCTGTTTTTTGTTTTGAGTAATATGCCTGATAAAGGTTATAGACCCCCATTTTTGCTTTCATTGACAGTCACATTCCTACTGAATTTCTTTCAGTTTACACAGGTGACCCTGGATAGACTTAGACTTAATAAACAATTCTGCCTGTGTGAGACAAGAAGGCATAATGTTAGCTGTCTACGTCAGAGCTGTACTTCGCAGGGCACACAGAAGTAAGGAGCAATAACGTATATTTTAACCACTAGAGAGCATAGATAAATCAGTCTACCTACACATAGGAAGCTGATCTTCAGACAGGTCTGCTGCCGGTTTTATATAATTGCTTTTCAGAGGAGAACCACAGAGTGTTTTCACTGAACATAAATGAAACACCTTGGCATCCACGGAAGCAGACTTGGATCGTGAAAGCTGGCAGCGTCTCACAAGGAGCAGTTTTGTTGAACTGCCTTTGAAGAGTTTGAACTGGCAGTGCTGTATTCTGGCTGCAGGGTAACTTGGCTGAGAACGTTAGGATTTCCCCTGACATTAAGCCATTAAAAAAAGAATCATTTCCTTCCATCTCACCCCCATTCAGAAGGAGGAACTGCTTTTACTGCCAGACTTGCTGAGTGTTAGTCCCTCATGAAAGGAGCAGCAGAATTAAAACCACTAAAGGTTTGGTAATTAAAGAGCAGAAGACACAAATTAAAAGTATATTAAATAACTCATATTTTGTGGGCTATTAGATTTTATTTTACAATCAGAACATGCAAAATTATTAAGGAAATCAGAGATAATTAAAAACTGACAAGATATGAGAACAGGCTCAAGAACTTGGGCTGGAGCACTGGTTTTTGTCCACGGAGGGGGAGGGGGAGGAAGAGGAGGAGGAGGAGAAGGAGGATACAAGTCTCAGTCACACGGAAGTTGTGGACTGTGGCTCCCAGAATCCAGCAGGCTGGATAACAGTCTTTTGCAAAACCATATTAAAAAATTGCTGATTAAAAAACTTGTTTTGCAAACTTAGCATTTTTGCCTCTTCCTTGGTCGTCCATCTTGACTGTAGATTTCCCCAGAAAGGTGTGTAGCAATGGCACTGATGTCACACTAGTGCCAAACAGAATGGAATAATTAGTTCAGTATCTCAAAGTTGTACTTTTATCTATATATCACAGAAAATTATTGTCATTTATTTGCAACATGTAATCCTATTTTTTTTTTTCTTTTTCTGATGAGACTACCATTGCATTACTGGTGGCTCTACATTTTGTATATCTGCAGTTTGCATTTGTCTTTGCTCAACACCATCTGATTGTGTGTGGGACAAATTTATTACGTTTAACAAGATTGCCTTGAATTGCATTGGTTATTTCTTGAGTGTGAAACCACTTCCACCTCTATCTCACTTGAAAAATTATAAATTCACATTTTCATGTATCACCTGAGCTTTTAATGACAATTTTTGAATAAAATTGCTTTAAAATTATCATTATTTGGCAAGTCCATTTAAGATTTGTCTTGCAGCTGATTATAAATTGAGTGTTTAATAATTTGTGAAGCATTATTCTAAGTATCAGCTTTAGTCTGTAATTCTCTAGGCTGTTGTTCACAATGTTTTCCCCTTTCATGTTGTCTTGGACTTCTCTTGCAAGTTCTGTAAAATGGTTAAACCTGTGTGTGACACTTATGAAATTATATGTTGCTGCTGTAACTCCAGAGTTTGCTTGGAGTTCTGGATGTGTGAAACATATTGCTGAGAGTCCTGAGGCTACAGGGGAGAAGAATAGACGACTAGTCTCAGATAAAGAACATAAAATTTACAAAGAAAACAAAGGAAATAATGCACTATTTCTGCATTGTTTTCCTGGGTTGGAAACACTTGTGGTACTCCACTGCTCTTTCTTAAGCCAGTCTCATTAATGTCTTTTCCCTCTTCTGAAGGAAAAATGACCTATTGTACCAAATGCTTGTTCTCCCTGTTTTCAAGATCTTTAATTTCGTCTTGGTAAGGAATACTTTAATATCCCATGCACATGTGCACGCTCTCACACGCCAAAATACATTTTTCTTTGCAAAAGAAGTTTGCTATTAAATAAGCAACTGTTACAAGCAGCACACGATAGAAGCTTGCTCAGGTGCTTGGAGATAGTGAAATGCTGGTGCTCCCTCTTGTGGTTTGATTAGAAGAAGACAAATCAGTGGAAACAGCACTCAGGTATGGATCTATATTGGTTGACTCCTGCAGCAGGAGCTCAGCTGGAGATTGTTACAAGTTAAAAGGAGAAGCTAATCTTACTTTAAGAAATGTTCATTTTCACCTGCTTAGATGATCAGGAAGTGCCAGACTCCTGTGTTACCTGGTGACAGAGAAGTCATCCTCTCCTGTGCTGCTTGCAGAGGTTGGTTGGCAGAGTGAATTGCAAAAGAGTATGCTGCATTGGTCTTCTGTTTCTCCTGTCTGTCACGCAGCCATCTACCTGAAAGTATGACACATCCACTTGCAAGGATTAAATCTGAATCAAGGAAACTTGATAGATATTTAATGCATTGTTTTTGTGGGTGAATATCTTGGGTACTTTGGTTAGTAATCTGTTTCTGGAAATGCTTGTGACTCATCAAGAATCTGCTTTTTGAAGAAAGGCTTCACTTGTGTATTCCTAGAAAATAAAATAAAATTGACTTAACCACAGTTTTATTTTTTTTTAGGTTTTTTTGTTTGTTTGATAGTGTTTGGTTTGGTTTTTTTTTTTCTTTCTTTTTTTTTTTGTAACAAATGTATTTTCAAGCAGTCTGTCCCTGCCATCTCACTCTAGCTTTGTTTTAGAGTTATTAGGCTTCAGCTGTCCATTTGCTCATGAGTGTTTGAGGGGATTTAACTGTAAGGGATGGTAGCAAATTCATGATCTGATAGCTAGAACTGAAATCCACCAGGCTAATCACTAACTGAAGCGTGCATTAAATAAAAGTAGTTTTAAATGCCTGCATGAGCTGTAGCTACACTGATGGCTTATGGGTCTGAGAGACTGTGTCAATCTAATGACTACTTGACATGTACCCTGTTTACAGGACATCCTGGATATATATATGTACCAAAAACTTACAGTGCTTGCTAAACTTACCAAAACAAGCATGAAACAGTTAAACACAAAAGGGGCAATTTTCAGACTCCTGGTTCTGCTTCCCAGCTAGAGCTGAGTCTAAGCCCAAGAGGTTTTGTATCCAGAAAAGTGTTTTCTCCCCTGTTACTCTGCACGCAGCAGTAAGAACTAGTGAAACAGACTACAGATACACTGCAAGATTTGAAGATACTCATCTTTTCAGTGTATTTCACAACAGCCTATGACAGAAAACGGAGCAGATTGTTCCTGAGAATTATTTCTGGAGCAGTGACAGCGTATAAAGATTATGGCGTAGCTGATCGCCGCGACTTGGCATATCTAGTTTGAAGTGCACCACAGGACTGCACATTCAGTTTGTTTCAGTAATTTGGTGTAAAATCATTTCAGTAGAAGTGCTGAGGTCAGAAAGAACCATTTCTATAGTGGGAAAAAAGCCCCAAAGAATGTGACTGACTTCTCCTATTGAGCATGTGAACTTAGAGGATAGTATCCTACCATTATCAATATAATGCTAACATCATTGTCCAGTCCTGTATAAATGTAAAGGTTTATGATGCTCTAGTTTTCCAAACTGTAAGTAACCAGAGCTAGACATTCTAGAGAATTGCACCAAGCAAAATCAAACTGCCATAAAGTTCATGCATGGCACTAATTGCAATTTAACTGCATGGTTATTACAAGAGCTTTTAATTAACCCAGTCATCATACTGTGGCATACAAATTGTGCATAATAACAGCATGCTGAGTATAATGACAATACATTTGTTTGAGCTATGAAAATCAGGAGTTTTATAATTTTCTGAGGTTTCTTTTTATGCCCTTAAATATTGTGCAGTATTTAAGAACATTTGACCAAAAGAAAAAAAAGCCAAACCTAAAACCCAACAGAAAAACCCCTAGTAAGTTACTGAAGCTTGTCTGTTTTAAAATTTTATATCAGTCTTTAATTATTCCTGAAATTCAGTGGGATGTGCAATTCTCTCCTGAATAGTATTTTTGGTGATTTTTCAGTCTCACTTTTCTCAGGGTTTTTTTTTGTCCCCTTTGAGAATGATTTTAAATACTCTTTTAGGATTTTGTGTTTGAAGCCAAGAAAAATGCTCAGTTTGTGGAAACATGCAGTGGGCATACCCTTTCAGTGAGACTGGAAGATAGTAAGAATACATTCTGAGCAGATACTGCTGCAAATGTGGTCATTTGTTAGATCATTACTGTAGCAAGAGGATTCAGCTTCTCTCAAAGTTGTAACTCCAGCCTGTGTCTCTCAAGAGTGACATTAGCAGCACTGAACAAGTTTTCACTTGGAAGGTTTAATTTTGCAGCCCAAAGACTAAAATTAAGAAACAATGTAGCTAATGGATATGGTTGTAGTCCTTCAGCAAACACAGGATAGGTAACTAAGTGGCATTACCCTTGTACCATGTACTCATTCCTGAAGATCTAAAGAATGAATTAAAAAAAAAAAAAAAAAAGAAAGGGAGACATAATTATGGAAAGTGTAAGGGTCTGTTTTTCAGACTATCATCAGCCCTGTACTGGGAAATGAGATACTGACGTTTTGGCTTTAAATTATTTAGCTCACAGACAGAACAGGCACCTGGAGGCAAGATAAGAATATGCGACCTTTCCAATGCGCACTGCAGTTTAGTGAGGAAATCAGGTGACACTGAAGACTGGGCCAACGAGGGAGGCCAAAGTACATTGGCATGCATCTACAGTTAATGGTTTAAACATGACATAAAAGTGACAGCCACTAGTGAACAGTTAAAAAAAGGCAGATTGGATTCAACTGGATGAGTGATACAAGTGTGTTGTACCAAGCACAAAAAGAACCAACACCACACAAAGCCGGTTGGTCAGTCAGTGGTCCCAAGGGTTTAAATGTCAGAGGTATGAGAAAGGTAGCAGAGGTGATGACATCATCATTGTACATCCTGAACTAGCTCATCCCACAGAATCTCTGAGGAAGTAAGTGACTTTGCTAAAAGCTGGTGAGCTGTCAGCTGTGTGAACTGTTGCTGTCATTAGCAGAACTGCACTCTCAGCAGTATGATTGCTGTCGTGAACTTCTTTGTGGGAATGGCAGAGGTGTACGTGGTGCTGTACAAGCACTTTTTATCATTTAACTGTTATTGTTTTCAGAATTCTCCAAAAATGACTTGGAAAAAAAAATCAGTGCTTAAAAAGACATTTAAGATAATGACTGTATTTTGATGGTATTTTTATAGAGAGAGTTTACCCAACATTAGACATTTATATGTCTATA
>NW_010133142.1:8123-18093 GCF_000699245.1 Pterocles gutturalis | reverse complement strand
TCGGCAGATGTAGATGCGAGCGTGTGTGTATGCTTAACCCTTTCTTGGCTCCTCGGACTCGTACCATGCTGAAGATCCTCACCAAAAAACTCAGGAACCAGAGTTTGAACGAAATTCAGCCTTTCCAGCTAAAGGTAAGAACAGCCAGTTTTGTCTCGGTTGTTTTTTTGCACCCTTCAGGTAACTAATAACGGGGCCTTGAGAAGCTAGTAACTCGCAGTGTTTATTATTCTAGGCCAGTTTCCTCTCAGCCAGTGTGCTCAGTAGGAGCTGGCCTAGGATGTATTCCTGTTAGTGGAGTTCTGTTCCTTTGCTCTGTTACCCTGCATGGTTCAATAGGTAACACAGAAAGGTAGATAAAGGCGGATGTATCTGTCTGTTCTTTAGAAGTATTTACTTTTAACACAGTTCATATTTAGCTATATAGGCATTTGCCTGTCTGTCTAGTTACCTTTGTATGTGTGCAGTCTGTAGTCTCCTAGCTCTTGCTAGGCTAGAATCCTACTGTGCTAGGTACTGTACGAACATGATTTGCCTAAAAGGCCTTTTAGCTCGTTATTTGTGTTTCTCTCCCTTCTGGTCCTGAAGGCTGGAATGTGAGCTGAAGCTTGCAGTCTGGCTCACGGCATTGACCCATGGCTTTTGGAGCTCTGCTTACATCCTTTCTTAGTGCTCAAAAGAAAAATAAGAATCACAGATTGAGGATAAGGAGTATCTAAGCCCTTCCTGACAAATGCAGGGAAGAGTTTTTGAGCCATATGCAATGGGATAAAAATGGAGTCGTGATGAGTTACTTAAAAAAATTACCAGATCATGATTTGGTGAAAGTGTTGTGAACTGAGGGATACTTGCTGAAATCAGCAGAGTTACTCTAGATCAGCATCAGTACTGTGGGAAGTGTAGCGCCTGGCCCCAAATCAAAGAAAGGGTCTGGGAAAAGTAGCAGCCCTCGTTGCCTGAGTTGGGGGCTGGGGATCCGTATACCAGACTCTTAGTGGTGTCTTTTGTATGTGTTACACAGAGGCAGATTGCCGTGTGGCTGCACTTCTGTGCAGTCACTGTGGACAGGCTGATGGGAACTTTGTTAGAAACAGTGCTGATGTTTCCTCAAAGTTTACTGTGTCTGTGTACTTCTTCCTGTGGGGACTGCATATTATGGTTCTGGGGTGAGTCAGGATTAGATTTTATTTCTGGAAATAAAATAAGAGCAATGCTCTAGATTGTAGTGGACAGATTCAGTACAGAATATCTCTGCAGAGGCAGTGGGGTATTTCTTTTGAACGCTGTTTCTGGGCTTTGTGTCTATGATCGCCTCCTTTAGCTTTATTATTTGTCTCTTGGAGCCTCAGGTTGTGAAACTGTGAGAATCTTTGGACAAGCTCTCAGGGATGTATACAGCCTTCAGGATGCTTGAAGGCATGCAGGAAAACCTTCAGGAGTGGGTATCTGCAGCCATTTTGTTCATATTAGTGCCAAGGTTTTGTGCTGCGAGCAGGTGGTCTGCATTTTTGCAGGCTCAATAGAGAAGAGAGACTTAAGCTAGCACTATTTCTTGCAAGGCTAATGCACAGACCATCATAGGTAGTATTGCGGCCTGCTGTGGAGAGTGGTACAATGACTGGTATATGTGTGTATGGGCAGAAAGCCAGACTTTCAAACTCTGGGTGTATATGTGTTTTGTAGGCCTTTGGGGACCACATGCAGCTGCCTGGTCTTTGTGTCTTGTACCGGCATACTAATCACTTAACAGAGTGTGCAGTGCTTGGTCTTAGCTGTTGGGCCAGATCTCCTTGCAGGTGTGGACATGGGATAGGTGTCACAAGTGGTGAGCAGTGTGGGAGCTTCCCATGGTTGCACTGTGCATGGACCCTGTGGTGAGGCCAAGTGTCCTGTCTCCCTCTACTGCCCTCAGATGACGTGGGGCTTCCAGGCACAGACTGGACTTCTGCCTTCTCAGCTTCCTCACACTGGTTTGTGTCTGTGCAGGTCTGTATGTATTCTGGCATGGGTAGTACATGCATTATTTAAAAGGTCCAGTCTGCTGTCACTGAAACCTAGTGAAAAGCTGGTAAGGTGTGAGCATAAAATCAGGTCTGTAGGATGCAACTAGTTTGGATAGAATAAGAACTGATCTACATCCATCACCCAGACCAAGTACTTTCTGAGCTTTAAAAACAGTGTGTGTAACTGCTCTTCTCTTTTATTACTCACTTGCTTTTGCACTTTATGACCTTTATCAGAAGTTCCCAAATTCAAAGGAAAGCAAGCTGCTCCTGTGTTAGCTTGTAACAGTGCTGCCATTAGGTAAAGTCCTGGGAAACTGTCCTTGGGTAAATTGTCAGTTCATTTTTGTAAGCTTGGGAGATGTGGCCAGTCTTGGATTGGCATCCAAGCTTTGGGAATCTTTTCAGGATGGAATTTCTGCCCACTGTGAAGATCTCATTTTGGTACGATGTGTCTCAAATTGGTTTAGTGTGGCTGTGACAGGTCTTCCTAGTCTCCCCCAACTTGGAAAAGCTGAGAGGCTGCCATTGCCTCCTGTAAGTGAAACCAGGAAAGAAGCAAGCTTTGGGTGTTGATGTAATGGACTTTTATTTTTTTTCCCTAATAAAGTTGATCTTTAGGTAGTTGAGAACTAAGGCTGTTTTGGAGGGCTTTGGCTCAAGAGGTCTGCTGGTTCGTGCTGGTGTTGCTGGGGAAGTTAGTGTCAGTTTACTGCCCTTTCACCAGAAGTCACCATAATGAGAAGGGAAGGATTCAGTGACTGATGTTTCACCTGCTGTTGGGTTAGTGTGCACTGCCAGCAGTTTCTGGTAAGGGTTGTTGGGCTGTGAAGCATGGTAGTTAGGGTTCAAATTTGAACCCTTAGCCGTGGAAGACTGATCCTGCTGACCTTGTTGTCTCCCTACTGGACACTTGTGCCCCTATAGCAGACGCATCTCAGTGGCAGCCTGTCTACTCTTGAGCTGTTGTGGGTCACAGTCCAGCCCATTGGCTTCAGCTGCTGTGGCTAAATCCAAGAAAGAATTGTAAATTGGAGCCTTGTACCTCCGCCTGTTGTTCCACCTCTTGCTTCAGTGGTCTGGTGTTATTTGCTAGAGATTAGGCCAGATTCAGAAACGTCCAGTTTTTGGCTGGCCCTTAGAAATCAAGAGCCAAAAGCAGATCTGACTTTACAGGTTAGGGCTCATCTTTGATAACAGCTGGCAACTGGGTCTGTTCCAGAGCAGACTTTGTGGGGCAGGAGAAAAGAGTGAGAACAGGAGGTTGTCCCAGTGAAATGCTTTAAATAAGAAAAATGAGAGAGGCCTGTAACTCAAGGTCTGATTTTTTTTTTTTTTCCATTGGTTATCCAGTATTAGAGTCTAGTACAGTTTTTAATTTTTTTATAGTTTTGGACTGGTAGCCCTGAGAAGTGCTTCCTGAACTATAAGTCAAATTGTTCAAGGAGCTTTTAAAATGCGTATCCTGGGGTTGCATGTGGGTTTATGTGATGGAGTACTGATGTTGAGCCCTTAGACGTATAAAACTGACTCGATGAGCTTTCTACAAATGAAACATCTTGTACATCTTGTTCATCCCTGCAACTTGGGGTAGGGATTTCCCACACAAATGCATTTCTTCCAAATCCCTCTTCAACTCTTGTGCCCTTGCATATTTGTGTAGTGACTAAAGTGTATGTGTATATTTTCTAAACTTTGCTTGCAAGCAAGCTCCTTGGGGCAGGGAGCATCTGGTTGGAACACGTCTGTGTGTTGCCAGTCAAACTAAGCCCTTAATTAGTGGCCCTAGGTGTTATCAGAATGAAACAGTTGGGTTGTGGTGTGTTAAAAAATTAACTGGCTGGAACATGTAGCTGAAGAAAATGGAGCACTTTAAGGGTAGCAGTTCCATTTCAACTTTGCTGTTGACAAAAACAACTTTGGAGGCTATACAATTGATGTTCTAATCCACAAAAGTTGTTAAATTACTTGGGTACTTGGCATATTCCTTTTTTTTGTCCTGGGCAGGGGTAATTACGACATGTTTGTCACTTCCTTAATGTTGATCAGTGAAATGAAGTTGTACGTGCCTGTTCTGGTGACAGCGAACTGCATTTCTCTGCTATGTAACTCTAGCCTGGCATTTGCTTATATGGGAACTGTGGACTAGGCACCAAAAAAGTCCTAATGTCAGGTCTCTTTATGTACCCTTGCAGCTTGTATGTGTGCATACACAGCACTCGGGACCAGCAAGTTATGTCAGGTATTTTCTGCTGCCATCTGCATCTGGAGTCAGCTAGGAGACTCCAGTTGGGCTGACCTGCCCTGATGAGTGACTGGGAATCATCCTGATACTTCCTCTGTGAAGGGGGTTCAGTTGGCAGGGCAAAGTGAACCTCAGGCTTGCAGGCAGTGACTTCTGAGTCACTGTCCTGGTGGTAGCTGGTTATTCTGCAGAGCCAGGAGTGTGTTATTTAAATTTTTTCTTCTCAGACCAAAAAAGAGTGAAGGAGCATTGTTATTGATGTGCAGTGGGTGTCCTTTCAAAGATCTGTGTAAGGGCTCATGCTTTGTATGAATGAGGATGGAATAACTTCCTTCTTTCTTTGGATTGACTGCTTGTCATGTGCTCAGCCAGCCACTGGTCTTCAGGCTGGCTGAAGACAGCTTGGCACAGTGGAAGTTTAATTTTGTGTCTCTGGTGATATATGAAATTTTTCTCTTATTCATGAGTTTTTCAGCACATGCCAAACAGGTTCATTCCTCTAGGGCTGGAGGACTCTGTTTTATATCAAAGCTTTCCTTTTCCTCCTGTTAATACCTGGTAACTTTAGATGCTTCTGGTTTGTCTTAATCTTACTCAGGAGGGGCACAAGCGTCAATTGTAAGTGTGTAAGTACAATTTTCATTATTGGAGTGTCTATGAATATGCCTAAAGTTAGGTTTATGATAATTTGGACTAAAGTTATGTTAGTGGGTTAGAAATGCTGTGATAGATGCTTAGCCAAGTCAAAGAATAGAGCAGGCAATCCCAGCCACTCAGAAACGTTAAGTTCTTGAGACTTCTGCCTGAGGCATTGTAAAATAATAGGTTTACAATTCTTTCTACTTGGCTTCTAAGGTCCTCAAGGGTTGTCATATTTTCTGTGCAGGCATCCAGCACTGATGATCTCCTGTAATGACTTAATTCCAGAGAGTGGAACTTCAGACAAATTGCAGATATTACAAACAGAGCATAATGGGAAGTTCATTGACATTGGGATAGTTCAGTGAGACATCCTCTCAGCTGTTTTTCTTTGACTGATATGAAAATACAGGCTAGATTAAAAAAAAAGAATCCACCCCTCAGTGTCATGAAGAAATGTCATTACTTTTCAATGTATTTCACAATTCTTGATATTTATTCTAATGAAAAATTTAATTCTGAAAATTTAATATTATGTATTTAACTTCTGCATTTCAGTGAAAACAGATTAATCCTTTTTGCTTTGCTGGACAATACAGTTCTACTTCATTTCCTGCTGTCATGCACCATCCTACAGCTCCTGAATTTATATTGCATTGTTTGGGATGCTACAAGTTTTCCTGAGCAGGAAAATTGCTTATATGATGACCCAGGTCATAATTTATTTTAATTATGGCTCTTGCAAAACAGTGGGTTCACCTTTTTTTTTTTAAGTAAAACGGAAGGCTTGCTTCCACTTAGGATGTCTCTGTGGAGTGGTGGGTGGACAGGGAAGCACTCTGCTGTAGGGTGCCAGTCTGGCAAGCTTCTCTGGCTGTTTCTGGAGCATGCCTGGGGTGACAGAAGTTTTGTTGGGATGCCTCAGTATGGGAACCAAGGGCTGTATTCCCTTTTCAGTGGGAAATACACTCCCACACACAGTGTAGGCAGTGCCAACCCCTTCTACTCCCACACATTTATTTGTAGCCCCTGTTCTCCTGTTCAGTGGGATTCAGGTTGCTGGGTGACCCAACTCCTCCTAGCAACCAGCACCACAGGTATGTGTGCACTCAGGGCTGTTTTCTGCTGCAGTAACTGTTGTACGTGGCTGTGGGCAGAGCCTGTTTGTCTGCTTGCCACCATTGACCAGCAGAGTCAGCCAGCTAAGCTGTTTTTGAATAGGCACCAGCACCACCCACAACTGCTCAGCATGAACACACCGGCAAGGATTTTGAGAAAAGCCAATTGCTTGTGACCCTTCTCTGCACAGAAAGCATTCCCTGTGCAGTGTGAACTCTGCTCTGACCCAGGGCCTGAAAATTGATGTGAAAGATGTATAGCCCAATGTGACCTATGCAGAGCTGTTTCCATAACAATGTGGAGAAGAGAACTGACATAAAGGCCTGCCCAAGCTATGGGGACACAGCACACAGGTGAAGCACAGTCCAAAGAGTCTGGTTTGTTCTGGACCAGCTTGGTAACTTGTTGGGGGTGGACAGCTCAGGGTGCCTCTGGGCATTTCTCCCCTCTTGCTATGGTCATCTTTCAGACCCATTGTAACTTCCTGCCATGGGCTAGTCTGTTTGGACTTTGACCTGGCCTCTATGTGTACCTTGGTATATACATCAGACTGAATTGTTCAGTTGTTATAGGACAGGCATTTTGAGGCTGGTGCATCTCAGGAGCTGGCTGAGGCAGAGGGATTGGATCTTGCATGGTGAGTAGTCTCTATTCCTCCTGTGTAATTACTGCAGGACACCATGCACTCAGCCACGTGAACTTCTGCTGTTCTCAATTTGTGACAGCTCTAGCAGGATGGGATTGCTAGAACAGAGTACCCTTGTGTGGGTACATCATGTGAAGAGCTCACATGGTTGCCTCTCTAGTCTAGTCTTGATAGCTTCCTGGAGGGTGTAATACTGTGGAAGCTCATGGAAACTTCCTGGTGGACCTGGATGTCAGAAAGTATCTTGCTTGGAAGATTTGCACCAAAGCTGACACATAGCTGCATGTGCAAAAATCCAAATTCTGGGTTTTCCTAGTTGTTCTGGCTAAGCATGGCAGAATGTCATTTGGGGGTGGCAGGAACTAAAAGCCCAAAGAAGGTTCTGCAAGAGACTATCAGCTTTGCAAGCAGCTGGTATGGAGCAGTCTTTGTTTCCAGCCCTCTCTTCCCCCAGCACTCTTAGCCAGCCAGCCCACCATCCAGGCGTACTGTAGAAATAAAGCTTGCTAAGGCTTGATCTGTGGTGCTGGGAACAGAGATCGATGCCTGTGCCCCACTGGCATGCACCTTCTAAATGAGTGTTGTCAGTGAGGAGATGTGGTGAAACCTGGGGAGGTATCCCTCAGGCTTGGTAGACTGTGAGGCTATGGATGAGCTGCCTTCCTCAGATGAGCTGCTGTCACGTGGGACTGGCATGACTGGGTTGGTTGGTTATTGTACCCAGCAAACGCACCTGAGAAGAGCTCTTCACAGTTTTGCCTGAGATAATCTCCCAACCCTTTTGCCATCATCAGCACATATTAGAAGATGTAAGAGTTCAGGGCTGGAGATACCTTCTGAGGAAAAGAGGAAACCAGTGTCTGAGCCCAGGTGCCCTGAGGAGGCCTTTATTAGTCACGTCTCCCATTTCAGGAATGGGTTGACCTAAGTTTGTTGCCTGACTGCAAGGTAGATGGTCCTTATCTGAATTTAGATTTACAAAAGCACAAGAGATGCCTGGATAAAGTACTCCCAAATACCTCTGTTCGTTAATGTCCACAATGAGAGTGGACAGGCCTTGTTTTCTGACATTTCTAGGGAACAAACTATTGATTGGCCTTGGGTAACTGATTAATTTATTTCACTGAGCTACAAACCTGCTTTTGAGAACTTGATTTCAAGGAGATCACAGAACTAAAATTGTTAATGGCATACAGATTGTATCCCCTCACACTCATTGTATACAGAAATCAGTTTTATCTTCTTCCTTCCTAATGGGGTCACATTGTTTCCATGATGCAGGCTATTTTTTATTTAACTGATGTCTTTACTTCCTGGCATCAGAGGCTACAATCTGCCATGTTCTGTATGGATATAAGATGAGAAGATTTCCTTTGGTTGAATGGGGAATTTTACATCTTGAGGGAAGGTGCCAGACAGGCAGGTGGATCCTCCAGTTTGCTGAGAGTGTGTCTAGATGTAAGCTGGGAAAACATAAAATAATCCTTCCATATCCTGTCACCCAGTTATTGCACACAAAGCCAAGTTCCAGACAGTTGTCTGCAACAAGACTGTTTTTGTGTGAGGGTTTCTTTTATTTTTTTTTCTTTATTCCTAGGAGTTGATTATTCGGAAGAAATAAAAGTTCTTTGGCCAAAGGCTAATTAATAGGAGAGAACTATTTGGTGTGGAGCATATGAAGTGACATAATTTAGAGGCTTAAAACAGCAGCTTTCATGTATGTATTTTTGTTCATGAAAAACCCTTTATTCTGGCTTGGATAGAACAAGTTATTCTTGGGAAGCCCCTCAGTGGTATTTTGCAGAGGGCTGCAGTGCAATACAGCTTTTCCCCTGTCTTCCACCTGAAGTGGTATGTGGGGGTGCTGATGTAGTATGTGATGCTTTGACACTGTCAGTAGATATCTGTGGTTAGTGAGGTGAGTTGGTTCAGCATTTTTTCAGCAGGAACACTGTTGGGTTTTGTTCTGTGCATCCCCTTGTGGTGTGACATTGCTGTGTGGCCTGCTTCCCTGAATGGGGCTTAAGAGCACCCATCCTGTGTTAGACCTACAGTCTGTTTCCCTTGGTATCTTCTCTCCTGCAGGCACCAGAGGTGGGTGCCTAGGGGAGTCTATGAACAGTACATATTTTGGTCTTGGACTTGAGACAACTGCTGTCTGTGCATTAGTAGCCCAGTGGATTTCTTTTACCTAAACCTGTCCACTTCCCCCCCACCAAATCTATGGTAGGCTCTTTGCATCCAGAACATCCTGTGGCAAAAAGTTTCACACCTTAACTGCATGTTGCTGAAGGATCACTTGTTGGCTGTTTGTTTAGAACTTGTCTCTTACTAATTTAATTTTGTGTGTTGTCTCATATATTGGAGGAGAGTATAAACATTAAAATTCTGTCTTTGTGCCACTCATCTCTAGCCCATCCCTCTGTGTGGCTCTTTATCCAGAATCTCCCAACTAGGAACCACTTGGAATCACACAGTGCTCTACCAGGAAAGGATCTGGTGTGTTGAGAGCCATTGCAAGTTTTTATATGGTCCTAACTCTTATTTTAAAGATGCCTGAACAAGTGGATCAAAGATCTGGACTTGAAGGATCATCCTATATTACCATGGTAAAATACAGGAAGTTTGGTGTAAATCTGTAGAGATTAAACAGCTTGTGTCTGCTTGCACTCAGAAGGTTTAATGTGGGATTTTTAAAGGAGAAGCCTGAAATGTCTCATGTGCTGCAAATGCATTTTCCAGCCTGACTGTAAGGCATTGTTTCTTGTGTTTGCAAATCTGGCTAATGTAGTTCTTTATGGCTAAGCAGAGGTGAGTGTTGAGTGAGGTCTCCCAACACTGTCGGCTTCTCCGCAGCTAATGAAGTATCTCAGGGCAATGGCAGTTGCCCTCTCTGGGTCTTTTGAGGAGGGAGTGGAAAAACTGTTACCAGATGTGTTGTTTATGCCAGCTGCTGTCAGCTATACTTCCCTAGTGGAGGGGACCCATGTAATGCTGGGGACTTGCTGTAAACTGTCAGAGAAGCTGGCTTGCAGAAAGGGACCTCTTCTCACCACAACGATGTACTAACTGAGCTAAGCCAGTGGGGATGGAGTGAGAGTCAGGGTGTATTTAAATCCCTGTGGCCAAAGCAGGAATAGTTGGTGCTGGTGTAAGCAGCCATCTCCTATCCACCACCTCTCAGTACATGAGATTAGCTATGCTATAGGTGCCTCTCCAGTTCTAGGTGTCCCTTGTACTGTCTTCACCTTATGTCTGAGAGAGATGTCAGCATGTGATAAACAGTGCTGCTTTTAATCTGACTGCATTTGGATCTGA
>NW_010133142.1:3188-8092 GCF_000699245.1 Pterocles gutturalis | reverse complement strand
GCAAATGGGCTGTAAATTACAGATGGAGCTAAATCAGTGTATGTTAATGCAGTGTGGATGAGGCCCTGTAATGAAGGTCTTTAATCCTTCAGGTTCCTTCTCATCTTTCTGGACTGCTGTGCTTTGTGGTGTCAACACTGCTCAATAACACTGCTCCTGCAGGGTGCAAGCCAGGGCTCTGCACTGTGAGCTGTCAGAAGTTGACCTCCTTTGCAAAGGATCTCTTTGCAGCACAACTATTTTGTAGGTTGCTGCTTCTTTCTGATGGATGCTTCCCAACACTTTTTTTTCTTTGTCATTTCCCTTCTGAACTATGTATGCAAAATGCTATCTCCCCACATAAGATGAGAAAGTTAACAGGTCAATTCTTGTCTTCCAAGAGAATGCTTGAAACTTGGATATGAGTTAGCAATAACTTTATCACATCAGCAAAGCCATGAGTAGAGTAACAGAGATGGTGAGAAACTTACTGTGTGTGTCCATCACATGCAGGTGACTGCTGGCTGAGGCCAGGCTGTGCTGGGTATTTGTACTGAACAGAAACCGAGTAGTGGGAGGAGAGTAGGAGATTTGCTGGAGACTTAACTGGGAAGTGCCACATCTGGAAGCTTCACTTGCAGGTAGAAGTGGAGTTGGAGCAGTGTCTGGTTTCTGTCATCATAGTAAGATCTATAAACCTCAACCCGCCTCTTAAGCTAACAACATAAGGATAGTTTGAGAATTCTGTAAAAATCCTTGCTACCAGAAAGGATGGTACGTATCACAGCATGGAGCTGCAGCATTTCCTTGGCTCCTGCACTGCAGAAGCAGTCTTATTTTGTAACATGCTGTGGTCTGGGAAGGCAAGGACAAAATTGCAGGATTAAAGGCTGTACTTCAGTTGTAGCACCTATTGTTATCAGAGCCCATCCACCTGCTGAGTGTGGGCTGTAGTGACTTCGTTTTATCTGTAATTTCTAACATCATGACCTGTGAAATCATGGCCCCGAACACAACTGCAGCTATGTTTATTCAAATAGATTCTGGTTCTCATAGTGGCTTTGAGGATAAATTAACTGAATGGACTTCTCTTAGACTTGGAGTATTTTGGGTGCTAAGGACCAGAGTCTGGGTGTTCTCTGCCTAGGAGGCTTTTTTAAGTCTCATTTCTTAGCTGGTAGCTTTCCTTTTGTGTCTTCTGTTGTCACACAAGTTGGATGGCTGGTGGGAGGAGCATGTGCATATATATAGGTGCCTGTACCATTCATCTCTGCTGGGTAGAACTGAGTCTGTTCTAGTCTCTTTGCAAGTACTGCCTTTTGGAGGTTTATCTTGAGTGGAATTTAAAAGGATGATCTTGGTTTTCCTTTTCTAACAATATTTGCCGCGAGCTTCTGAGAACAGACCTGTGGTGGATAGGAATCTCAATTGTAGGCGTCAGCTGCGTTCAGTTCCCTGTGATTGGAGAACATAGTTTTCTGCTGTTTCTGGTGACTGTGGAATCCACGTCTTCATGCACCCACCATAGGTGCATTGGTGCTGTAAACCATAATTCTGTAGAGCAATGGTGAAACATTGGGACTTGCTGATTTTTTTTTTCTTGTGAAAGCCCCTGGTGTGTTTGTCTTTAATCTTCCCCTGCAAAATCATCTCAGTTTAGCCCTGGGAAGAGCAAAGGGAGATTTAGAAAAGGTTTGATGCAGACTGCTGCAAGAGAACTGATGTGGAGCAGATGAGAGAGTGCAGAGAGTCCAGCTGTGCTCTGTGGGTTTGGCCTGAACAGTATTTTGACCAGTCTCTTTGTGCCCCTTCCCGGTGCTGAAGCCAGTCCCGCTGCACTTGTCTCTGTGTAGAGTCCTCTTGATTCACTCCACTTGCAACTGAGTATCCCCAAGCCCAGGGCAGTGCCCTGTATCTCTGTAGTTCTACTCAGGTTTGGCCACAGCTGTAACTTTTTTCCGGGAGTTGTAGACAGTAGGTAAACAATCTTGCCATGCAAACAGTATGTTCAAAATGCACATATTAATTTGTCTGTGGAATTACGGAAAGATGAGGGAGAGGATTTAAAATAATAAGAGGACCACACATGTTCCCTTGCATCCGCCCACCACTCCTGTCCTCACTGTTCTGGCTAAGCCTGGTGCTTTCCTCTCAAGATCTAGGTAACCCAACTGGAGTCCATGCTTCTGGAAATCAAGTTCAGTCATTGGTCCTGAGAGCAGAAGCTCAGTTTCCATGTTCTCTGGTTAATTACTCTCAGCACTTGTATCCTGAGAGTTGCCAGTTACCATGTTTGCCTGTGTCTGTGTAAGGTAAGCATTCACGAAAGATTACATCTATATTGTTAAAACATCATGGACTTGGCTACCTAGAGTGACTTTGCTTCTCTCAAATCTGTGAAACCACTGATGGTTAAGTAGACTCTAGGCCCATGCAGAAGATGATGTCTGACTAAACGTGCAGCGTTCCTACAAAGATAGGAATTTTGCCATCTTTGGCATGGGTCAGGCCCGGAAAGCAAGGGCCTTGAGGAGTGCTGTGTCCCGCTGGCTCATCACTGCTTTCACTGACTCAGACAGCTGCTCTGTCAAGCAGGACAATGTTCAAGAATTATGAACCCTGATTTGAATTGTAGCCATTTGCAAGGAAATGGCAAAAGGAGTTTGAAGGCAGAACTATTATGAAATTAAAAAGGAAAATAAGAATGATGGGAAAAAAGACTTTAGAAATTTTTTTCCAAACTAGGATTCTTCTGGTTGGAAGTTTAACTGCTGAAGGACCTCAGCCATAAAACCTAGTTCTAGTTTGGGCAGTCATGTCCCACTTATGGATGTTTGAAGACTGAACTGAACTTAATCTTTAACTGCTGCTTTTCTTGAGTAGACAGCAAGCATTGCAGCCTGTTTTACTAACATAAATTGTCCCTGTAATGCTGAATATCTCTAAAACAAAATTTAAAGGAGAACTTGGGGGAGGAGTTAAATGTTAATTTGAAGGTGTGTTTGATTCATTCCTTCCTTCTTCCTCATATTATTCCGCATCTCAAAACTGCCTTTCAGTGTCTTGTAATCTCCCTTGTTTTCCTACTCTAAGTCAGAGTTTCTTATAATTGGGAGGGTGGTACCTCCTTCATTCAAGATCAGGCAGTGTCCTATGGTAACTGCAGCAAGTGTTGACCTGGAAAAATAACACTGGAGAAATTTAGTGAAATGTCTTCACTAAAGCCAAGCCGTTGGAATGGAGAAGGGCCAGTAGCAGAGCCCTGTGCTGTAGGATGCCCATGCGTCTAGCAGCTGCTCTGTAGGCAGTGTGGCAGAGAGAAGCTAAGTAAGCACTGGTTTAATTTCTCCAGTCTGAAGTGTGAAGAAGTGGAAATTGGTTCCCTATAGCTGAGATATCAGTAGTCATTAGTGAGTGCATCATCCATTTTGGCTTTTGTGCCAGGAACCAGTGAGTGAGACCAGTTCAGCAAAGTCAATTTCCATTGCATTTGGAAGGGACTTGACTTAGTTGGAGAGATTCCCTGGAGTGCCAGGGCTCAAGTGAAGGAGCCTGTGTTGCAAATAGCCTTATAAGTGGCAGCACAGGCAGCCCTGGCCTCTGGGTAAGCCAAGTCCCTGGAGGTAAATGCCCTCCCCCCCAGAGGGAGATTGGGAATGGTGCCCTCCAGCCTGCGTGCATTCTTCATTCAAACTGGGAACAAGGGGTTGCCTGTGGTCAGTTGTGTCGTTGGCTTATCTGCTCTTCATGCACACACCTTCTACTGCACCGATCACCCCCTTGGTGTTCTAGTTTTTTTAGGATAATACAGGCATTAAGTGAAGCCTGTTGGGAGAGATTTGTTCTGCCTTAGAAGTGAGTATTCCCTTTTCTTCTGTAAACTCCCAGATTATTCTTAATGTAAGTACTTTTGATCATATGATAGCAGGTTAATTTATCTTCTGTAAGCAAAACTAAGAGGAACTCTGCTTTAAAAGGGTGGGGTTTTTTATATCTGCTGTATTTCAGGACTTTAGACTCTAAGAGCGATGGGACCTCTAAGGACCTGGGCAATTCTGGTTGCAGCTAATTGTCATTACTCAGTTGACAAGCAGCAGTCTGAGAAAGACAAAGATTCTCTGTCTCTAGCTTTTTTTTATATCTGTTAGTTTCTTTTGTATTAAATATCCCTCAAAGGTATAAGCTTTACACTCAGTTGTCCCTAAACACCATCTGGTTATTCTACAAACTCATCTTTCCTTACAGGAGTTTGATGCAAAATCAAATGCATGGGGAAGTTTGTCTGTGTTTCCATCTGGCACAGTGGGAGTCCTTAGCCTGACAGAAGGCATGTCTGGTGCCAGAGCTAAAGGACCCAGGTGTAAAACGGAGATCCTCATCAACAGAAGGCTGCTGTCTTTGAACTTCAGATCCAATGTGTTTCCTGAAGAAAGACTGGAGGGTGAACGGGCACCCATCCTTTGTTTTTTTGCTTGTTTTGTGCCATAGCTTGTAAACATTCACCCATCTATATGAATTGGAGATTTTCTTCTCTTTAATTTTGCACATTAAAGTGTACTGGGCACAGTCCTGGGCAGCCTGTTGTAGTTGACCTAGCTTGAGCAGGGACTTGGACTAGATGATACTGAGATGTATCTTCCAGTCATCTGGCACAGTTCTGGGATTCGTATGCTCTGAATGAAGCCATGATCTAGTGGAATCTTTGACATGGAGATTAAGTTCTCTGCTGTAGCAGTGTCACAGTTCTGAGTTTGTGAGGAAATCTTTTGTCCTGTGCTGTGCTGCCTCGGACAAAAGTAAATCTGTGGCTAATAAAGATGGACTGTGCAAGGGAGGCTGAAGGCCTGAACACAATACTGCTGTGTTTAGTGGAATGCTTTTGAAGAGAGGAAAGTGTTACTGTTAAAGCCTGGGAAGAGTCAAGG
>NW_010133142.1:601-3157 GCF_000699245.1 Pterocles gutturalis | reverse complement strand
CATTTATCTCTAGCTAGTCAGAGTATTAGTCTTTGCTTCCCTATTTCTTTACAGTTTCTGGAAATTCTTGTTATCCTTACAGACAGACAATCTTTTTCTGATCTACCATTAATCTTTGCCTGTGTGGTCTGTTATGGAAATTTCACACATGAAACTCCTTGCAACTCTGCAATATTAATGGTTAGGCAGCTAGAAATGACGTTTCTCTGTTAGGGAGCATGGGAGCTAGGGTCTCATACAAAGGAGCTTGGGAGACTTCAGTTCCCACAACCAGGATATAAATTGTGGAAGGATTTACTAATTTAAAGAGAACTAACAATACTGAAATAGAAGACCTTGCTAATTTATAAATGGGAGGGAAATGATGATGCCTCTGAAAGATGTGAAGACCAAGCAGGAGGGTGTTTGCATGTATGTAATCCACACAAAATCAGAGATGAGAGGGCTTCTGAAAGACAGTGCAGGTCACGGGACATCAGAGGCAATGTGACTTCTGAGTTTGATCATCTGTTTAATTCAGTCAGGCATAAAAAGCACAACTGCTGGATTTTAAGGCTTTTTTATTGTTAGCCTATGATGTGTATTATAAAAAGATCCTAATTTCTAAGAGCATTGTCTAGAACAAAGGTATAATGACACCAGTAGGAATAATGGGAGAAACCAAGTCTGAATGTTGAGAGAAATGTGCTACTGGTATGTTGTTCTTCAAAAAGTGGGCGTAAGGAAGAGTGTCTCAATAGGTATCTCTAATTGCCTTGCTTCTGAAGAGCACTTGATATGCTGCTCATAAAAAATTGTAGTTGTTTAAAGAGTGGGTGCTTGCTTTTCCATGGCTAGCATCAGGAGGATGATTCGCAAGACTATGGGAGCCCCTTTTTTCAATGAAGCCTTTTATATTGTCCTGCCTCTTCAGTTTCTTTGTGATATAGTATGGGACCAAATCCACAGACTCAGTGTCTTCTTATTTGAAAGACTCAGTGTTGTCTTGTTCTTCTCTCACAGGTGCTCTAAACAAAGCCTCTAGAGAAGCATTTGAGGCACCTCACAGAGGTTTAGTCTTGGGCTGCCTGTGGGACTGGAAGGGACTTAGTGGAGGCGAGTTATCCATATGGAACTGGAGCCTAGCAAAATTGTACTTGTATGGGGAAGAATGAATATTTTGGAAGCCCGGGACTGGTAGACACAAAGACCTTAATGCTGATCATTGACTCAAATGTGACTCCTATTTTAATCATCTCAGACAGTTGTGCAGTAGCTCTTTGACCTGCATGTGCTAGATGTCATTGCCTCTTTTTTGGAAGCACTATCCTGCCATATATTGACACTTACACAGTACAAAAGCTAGAGCTGATATGTTTCCCATACAGAGCCATTAAACCTCACTGAAAACCCTGCCACAGCGGGATGAAGGGCTTTTATGTGGAAATGAGACACAAACTAAAGTCAGTACCTCTCAAATTAGAATTGAAGCTTTAGCTTTTGTAATGAAGACAGGACCACTGTCTTCTGTAGAGCAGTTAGCACAATGGCACCTTAGTGTCAGCTGTCCTCTCTATGAGCTACTGTGGCACAAATAAGGTATTATACCTGTTCTGGGGACAACTAGAAGTCTGTTATTTTGGCAGTGTTCCTTGGCACCAGCTGCCTTTATTAAATGACACGTGTATTAATACATACAAGAAAATTGTAGTTGAGGTGGGAAAAACAACCCCCTGCATTCACTTCAAGAGTATCAGCAATGGGGATAAATCTGTGACACTTTCCTCATTCATCATTTGACAGTTGGGAAAGTAGTTTAAAGACTAGCAAGAAAGGAAAATATTTCATGATTTCTTAAAGGACAATGTAAATACAGAAGGGCAAAAGAGAGCTTTTAAAAAGGAAGAGAGAAAAAGGTGGCAACAGGTTTTTGGGGGAGAAAAATCCCCAAACACAATCCTGGAGGATGGTCACAAAATAAGCTGTGTTGACTTAATAGCTGTCAAATTCAGTATCAGTCATAATTTCTCCCCTATTCTTGTTTCTCTGCATCAGCTGTATGTGTTTTTCATAGGCATCTAGTTAAGTGTTGTTCTCTTGGATCTCTGGGAGGCTGAAACACTCCAAGGACACTTCCCAAGGAACAGTGGTAGAGGTGAAATGGGTCCATATCAGTGTAATAGTTTCATACTGACTCATCTTCTATAAAAGCACATCAGACACTTAAAATGGAGACACAGCATGTAACCTTTTTGTAACCTTTTGGAACCTATTGCCACAGGATACTGTTGTGGGCAAGCACCTTGTGAGGCTCAGCTGAGAATGTTTGTTGTTATTCTTTGGTGGCTTATGTGTGTGTGCCTTCAAGGGAGAAGTGTGGGTACATACATAGGATGGCTAAAGTTAACATGCCACTTCCATTTGTGGGTGCCTTGCAAGATGATAGTGCTGTCGACATAATGTGTCTTTATTTTGGCAATGGGTTTTGGAGATTCAGTTCTCCATGTGATGTGGATGTGGTAGGCTGTGATGGTTATAAGCCTTGTGTCTGGAGAGCTAAGGGCAGGGTATGTTCAT
>NW_010133142.1:0-586 GCF_000699245.1 Pterocles gutturalis | reverse complement strand
GTGCAGTAAGGTGGAAATGCCGCCAAAGGCGGGACAGCACAGCACTTCCTCAACCTGCATCCTCTAAAGGGCCAGGGAGGGCTCGATCCTCTTTGTGGGCTAATGCAGCCTCCCCAGCCCTGCTCACAGGGAGGTCGGGCTGCTCCGGGGTACACAGGGCTCCATGGCTCGTGACACATGCCCACAGTACAGGGCGGTCACGCTGGCAGCTCGCCAGCAGGACAGGCAGCCATGCAGGCAGAGACCCAGGCCCTGACTACGGTCAGGTCGCCTTGCCCACATTACCACTAAGCAGCTTTGCTCTGTCCTTAGAAAGAAGGGGCAAGCCTGGACTCCTTGTCCACTCACGGCCTCAGAGGGGACTCCCCCGCCTCTCCTGGGAAGTTCAAGCTAAGGACGCTGCAGTTATTTTAACAGGGGCCTAAACAAGAAGCTCATTTGCTCGCTTGCTCACATGGGCACGGATGAAGACACACACACAGACGGGAAAAACAGAAGTTCCCAGAAGAGGGAGCAAGCTCTGTGCAGCCATTGTCTGGGGAGCCATCCCTACCACCAAGCAGGAGGGAAGAGCCTCGGAACCTGA